>NC_056728.1:542359022-542381522 GCF_019279795.1 Protopterus annectens | reverse complement strand
GACATTAAGTTGTAAACATCAAAGGAGTGCACTCTATAAACATAAGTTGGAGCATGTGTCTTCACAGTTACTCTTTGTTGGTATAGACGTAGTAAGAGGCAGGGGTCTGTCTGATTTGACTAAACTTGACCTCTTAGATAAAAAGGAAAGAATGTAGATAGTAAATTTGGGTTCCATATATAAACCTGGTTTAAATGGTCATTGGTTAAAAATAAATAATATATGTTGTTTTAAAATTATTTGATCTAGTTGTGTTTTGGCATTTCAGCAGCTGGGCTTCGATCCTTGGTGGTACCTTTGAATGTGTTCTGAGTTTTATATGGTGCCTTGGTGAACTATGTACTGTGTTTTAGAAGGTCTTGGTAATGTTATGGGAAGTTTTTTTTTTTTTTTTTTTTATGATGCAGGTTAGGCGTTTGGTCCAGATTTAAGGTTATCATGCATTACTAATATGAGAAGGGGGGCTTACACATCAAAGTTCTAATATCACATTGGGGTCAGAAGTTTTCATTCTCTTGATGAGCAGCATTGTGGAAACAAGCAGAGGAAGTGGTGCAGCATTGTGTTGTGTTTTATAACGCATTTTATGTAAAAATGAAATGTTAGTTCATCCATTTTTATGATTGCTGACTTGGAGCTTTTTTAACACTGCTTACAATGTATGCTTCAAATCATTGTTTTCTTAAAGTTGCTCAAGCAACGCATCATATTGCCATATTTAACCAACTTTTCGCCATACCTCACATCCTCTTAGTGAAAGAAATCAGAATAAATCCAAACAATAATGGAGGGATAAAGCCACAAAACCAAGGTTTGATTTTAGGCATACCTCTCAAATGTCCAGATTTTCGCACAATGCCCAGATTTTTGCCTTGTATTTTTTGTCTGTTCTTCATAAAGTTTATGATTTTTCTGGCAAATCAAATATAAATAATAAATAAAGGGCATTTGAGTGTCAGACTTCATATCCTTCAGAAAGTGCATGCTAATACAAATCCTGTTATTCTAGCAATTTTCTAAGTTTATACTTGCAATATTTAAAATCTGTACCTATTTTTGACCTTTGTCGCCTCATTGATTTTTTTTTACTAAGAGGTTGATCAGTATGATCTGAGATACTGCTCTTATTAACTTTGAAAGTTGCTAGAATAATACATTTGCATTGTTATGAATTTCATAAACCTACTGGAAGGACAACAAAGCCAAACCAGAGTTGACTTTTAAATAGTGTTCTAATAAACTTTGAAAGATGTTAGAATAACAGGTTTGCATTACCATGCATTTTTTGAGTGAACTGAAGCGACAAAGTTGCCAAATCATGGTCAGATTTTAGGTAATGGTTTCTAAGCTTTGAAAGATACCAGAATAACAGGTTTTGTATTACAATGCATGTCCTAAATATTGCTTTTTCAAAATCAAATGACTGCCTTTTTATACTACATTAAGTACTCCATGATTTTTCCAGAAAACCACAAATGTTTGGGGGACCAGATCACAAACTTAGAAAGATGTGAACAATGTATACATTCTGGACAGTTGAGGAGTATTCTCTTGAATGCAGCAAAAGTAGCACAGAAGTAAAGGGATGTACATATAATGAGCGTGCAAAAGTTTTATATGAAATTCCTGTAGCTGACCTTTCTGGAGAGCAGATCATTGAAGACAACATCTATAAAACATCTAACAAATGACAGTGACTGCTGTAAAGAGGGTGAAGGATGCTTAGTTTGGGGTGTTGACCTCCTCCTGTAAGGTGCAAAACACAGAAGTGGATATATTTACAGTTGCATTATTTTTGGCAAACATTATCAAATGTTAGGGGTACCTAATGTAAGGAACTAATAATTAAGTACATCATGAGTGCATAGTTTTCCTTCTCAGCTTGCTGGTTAAGAAGTATGTACTGCGGTGGGGGTGATATGGCCATGCTTGGTGAATATTACTGCAATGCAGGACATACAGACATCTGTATTTTGTGGGGATGTAGTGGCAAGCATGGAAGCGTCAATAATTTTTTTTGTTCCATCTGGAAGAAGGATTGTATTATGGTGAACCAGAAATCTTCTATCCTGGGAGAACTATACTGTCTTTTCAGATCCCTATCAGTTTATCAAAGTTTCAAAACTTCTAAAAAATTGAAGCACAGAAGAACAATCGGGGTAGATCCAAGAAATACAGTAAATCCAATTTATTGAGCGCTTTCGTCACCAATTACAAATGACTTCTTCATTTGTAATTGGTGACAAAAGCTCTCAATAAATTGGATTTACTGCATTTCTTGGATCTACCCCGATTGTTCTTTTGTGCTTCAATTTTTCAAAGTTTCAAAACTTCAAAGACCATATGAACGAGACTATTAGTTCAAAGTTTTGAAACTTCAAAATAAAAATAAAAAAAACACTAAAATAAAACAACTTACCATTATGTTTTTGCAGGGAGACAAGTCCCCTCCCTGCACCCACCACACCCCCTGGTAATTAAATATGCCAACTCTGAGATTGAACTACAGTGAGGAAAACATCAAATCCTGAGTACAGTGCTGTACGCCAATCTCATTACAAAGTATTCGCAGTTTCAAAACTTCGACCATATGGTCTTTTTAGTTTTGAAACTTTGATAAACTGATAGGGATCCGTTTTTTTTTTTATATTGCTGAGTACTTGATCCACGTTCTTTACTTTGTTGGCATGGAATATGAATGGAATATTCAGGTCCATATTAGAACACAGAACTTTCAAAATATCGAAGAAACAGAAAACCAAATTTTTTCCTAGGGAAAGTTCAGTTGTCCATTTCTGTTGCTTCGGTATTTTCAGCTCTGTGGTGGAAAGCTATGGGTCGGGTTCAGGTAAGTGTGCGATTGTGTGGACATGAGAGTTAGGGCGGGTTAGGTGAGTTAGGGTTAGGGCACAGGTGAGGTGACTGTGCGATAGTGACGGACATTAGGGTTAGGGTTTGGGTTAAGGTAAGTGGATACTTAGTGGTGTATGTATAGTTAGTGTAGGGTTAGGTGTAAGAGTTTAGGTGTATCTGTGTGGATTGCTGTTTGTTTGGTGTGCTTGTATTGTGTGTATGTGTTTTGGAACAGCAATTTTTTTCCCTAGGAAAAAATTCGCTGTTCTGTATGTTCGATGTTTTAAATTTTCGATTACTAGGGTTTGATATTAGAACACTCGAAATTTTGAAAGTTCAGTATTCTAATATAGACCCGAATATTCAGTATATTCATACAATAGAAAGTTGTACCACACAGGGATAGTTGCAGCTCATGAGACCCACCTAGCATATAATTGATTGATTGATTGATTGATTGATTTTATGTATTTATTTATTTTTTCTTTGTTGACCAGGTTATAGGCCATTAGCCTCTTTTCAGGGGAGACTTGAGGTGGTATTTATACTATTAGGGGGAAAATTTGGCCAGGCTATTGGAGAACATCACTTACTTTGATCTATGATGAACATAAATTACCTAGATGTGACTATGCCATGGGCATTTCCAACTGCTGCTCTGAGGACAGATGGACAAGGGTAGCAATTCTGCTACCTAGAAATTACAGACTTAGAATCATGTAATTGTGAGTTGGCCTTCTGCATGACACTGGTAAAGATGGCAAAAGACTCTGAAGAGCACAGTGTAGAGCTGTAAATCCTATTTAGATTTCCCCCAAGACTCAGTTCATGTCATTTATTACAAAATAGTTGAATTTCTTAAGAGGATCATGATAATTATGGTTCATTGGATCATACTAAACTGATTGACTGATATTGACCTTTCATCTAAGAGAAGTAGGTTATCCAAGGTAGACTAATTTTTTTATTAAAGTTTGTAGTAATGTGGGCATTTTGAGTTGCTGATATATACAGACATGTAAATAAACACACACACACACACACACACACACACACACACACACACACACACACACACACACACACACACACACACACACACAAATACACACACACACACACACACACACACATATATATATATATATATATATATATATATATATATGTATAGTATATCTCCTACTCCGAGGTGATCTCTGCCTAACATATAAAGCTATGTCAAACCCAGAGCTGTTGGACATGCTACACCTAAAGAAATCCCAAGCCGTCCAAGCTACATGCTCTAGGGACCTAAACCTTGTCACCATATTAAACAGGACATGCTGGAGGGATAGATTCCTGTCCCAGAGACTTCCTATACTCTGGAACAAGCTACCCATCTATGTCAAGCAAAGTTCTTCATTAGCACTCTTCAAGAAAAATTTGAAGAGTGGATGGGAAATAGGGAATACACCCCGGGGATCACTTCTGTGTCTCTGCTGGACAGTGGTACAGGTAAATAACTTTCTTGGGTGGCGTAAGCTATGATACCTTGCTGGCTAGGCTTATGTAGGCCCTTGGGCCGATAGCCTAGTACCTACCTATGAACCTATATATATATATATATATATATATATATATATATATATATATATATCGGTCTGCTAAATTAGATTGGCATTGCCAAATGTCAACAAAAAAAATTGACAATGCTAACATTAATACATAGCTATGCATGAATCACAAAATAATCTCAGTGAATTTAAATGTTCATCTTACTTCAGCCTATCAAAAGGTGCAGTCAGACTGTAAAAGAACATTGAATATGGTGACCTGGAGTCTCTGCCACATCATGATGCTGCCACATTGTACTGTATAGCTGTGACTCCCTGCCAACCAAGTCAGTCACAAGGAAGCATGCAGTGTCCACAGCTAGAAGGTGTGCACCTCCACTGCTAGTGAAGGATGAGCCCATTCTTGATGATGGACATTGTTAAGTTCCTGTTTACTGCATTGTGCAAGACTTCCTGATCTAACTCATTCTTTTTATCAGTATCATGCAGTCTTTTAGCAGCTTACCTAAACAAAAAGTATTGCAGGCAGGTGGCCGCCATAAGAGTGTTATGCCTGATAGTATGGGACCATGACATTTATCATCTTCATAGTCATTCATGGCCAAACGAAGTAATGCTTATGTATTCCTGTCTCCACCCATGCAGTCAACCTAATATGTAGTATGCACTGATGGGCTATTTCATTATGGACTTGTCACTGATGGCAAGTTTCAGTGTAATCTGTTATGTGTTTAACAGTGATGTATATATATATATATATATATATATATATATATATATGTATAAAATTGCCTTACTTTATCCATATTTCTCCATGGTTCTGCTCTCTGCATAGCATGACTACTTGAGAACATTTTCTGATGTTCTATGTGAACCATGAAATGAAACTAATGGTTCCATTAGCATCTAGTCTTGCTTGGTGACTTCATCGCCTCGTATCAGCATTAGATTACATTTATATTGTTGTGAGTTATCGCTCTCTCTATTATGTTAAGACTACCAGGTTTACATTACTTATTTTCGTATAGAGTATGTACTTCTAGGATGTCTCAGCACCATATTGAATGGTTTCGTGATAATCCTTTGGAGCGGAAAGCATAATCCTAGACCTGTATATAGTTATTCACAAGGTTACCAAGGTGAGGTATATGTTTGTCCAGTGAAAGTGTCCTTCACCTTTGTAACACTCCTTGTGTCAGTTAATACTGCCATGATGTATCATTGAACATATGCTGTGTACACTGGGCAGCACACCAAATGGCTTTGCTGCTCATCTATGGCCTGGTCAGTGAGTGAGTAATAGTGCACAGGTAGCCGTCTTCATGCAAAGCTGTGAACCACTCTGGTTGTATGTTATTTATAATGTTGGAAAAGTTAGACACATGGGCAGATGTTGCAGTAAAGGAGCATGACCCCCACAACACTTAAATCAACTGCTGACTGACTGAGACATCCATATTCTTTATGTTTTCCCTTTCCATGTTTTCTTGTGGAGGGCTCAACCATATTTTGTAAAGAGACAGGTGGAGATAGGAGTATCAACATACCTGTTAACTAATGACTGCACTGTAGTACACCCCTTGATAATTCCCGAACCTCATACATAGTGACAGAAATATTTAAAGTAATGCTGTAATTTCAAGATCCCAAATATGGAGCTGCCCCAGAGTACAGATGTTGTTTTTTAAAAAAATCACATTCTTTCCTTTCTTTCCTACAAATTAATTTTCTATTTACTTGAGAGGCAGTGAGAGATGGATTTACTCACACTTTTTCAGACCCACAAGTATAACTGTGTGTTGGCATGGATAGTCAGCAAATGTTTGGAAATTTACTCACAGATACAAAGGTAAAGCCAAAAGGCATGTATATTTCAAAACTCACATAAAATTGTAATTACATGAATTTCCAGACCTCTGGATAGAGCAAAGACAGACAGGTTGAACATTAGTCAGTGACATGTTTCAAGTAAAGCTGTACAATTACCTCCATTTTATAGTCGCATTAAGTATTTTAGCCTGCCCTAACCTTTATATGATGCAAGTCATTATGGGCTGCTTGAAAAGAGTGCAAACTTATTTTATTTTGGATAATTTCCATCTGTTGTACTCCTAGGATGCCAAGGATTACAAAGTATTTCCAGATGACATTAGTACCAGGATTTCCATTAACAAAGACATTAATTTAAATAAGACCATGGGTACTTTTATGCCACGAGAATGAAGTTGTTTCAGAATGTATATCCAAATGCAAAATGCAGAAAGGGAAAAATAAAGAAGTGCAGATGAAACACATGGTCATAGTTGTTTGTCATTCTGCAATACAAGCAAGTATGGCTTTCTCAAGAGTAAGAGTTTTAAACACTGTTTACACTTAATTTAACTTGTTAACTTGTACCAATCAATTACAGATTATCAGCAGTGTAATTTTGTGTACACTGTATGGAACAAACAAGAAAGTCCTATAAATTTAACACAGTAGGATTTTACAAGCCTATGAGCCATTATGGAAACTGTCATCACTGGGTGATACTTCTTCATAAGGATTTACTCTAAAACTAGAGGTTAATTTCTGCTGTTAGCATAGACTGTGTTTACTTCTGTTTCTATAAAAACTGCAGTTATTTCCTGGTTTTAAAGAGACTGACAATGTAGTCTCCCTGGCTACAATAATGAAAACATTTCTATATAAAGGTACTGTAGATTTTCCATGTTCTTATGACAACAGAAAATATATGGCAATCTTCTGTCCAAAAACCTTTGTGTCATGTGGTAGGCTTGCAAAATGGGTCAACAGCATAACAGTTTGCAATTGTTCCCAATTTATGCATTTATTCCAGTTAAAACTGTGTCCTCATATCGATGGCTCATGACAAAAGATGCTGCCATTTCTATGCAATGAGATGGTCGGAATTCTCTAGCTTGGTGTCAGTCATGTCACAGAACACCTGCAGTTTGAGGCCTTCTGCTGCACCAAAGTGGACAATGAGTCCACATTATACAAATTTATTGAGTGTGATGGTTAGGTTGGTGATGCAGAGTAATTTAACCCATGAGTATGCAAATAAATGATACAAAATATTAGTGTATTCTCTACAAAGCATGACCAAAAGGCTCACTCATCTAACAAATAACATTCACCTGTTCTCTATGGACACATAAAATGGGGGAAGTGTAATAATTGTAGCATAATGATTTCATCTCCCACCAATAAGAAGTAATACATCAGTTAATTAAACAGTGTAGACATAGTAACATATTTCATCCTTAGGCATTTAATAACACATCACAGTCATATCAATAGTAACCACCAAATGCAGCCTTTAGCAGACTACAAATTTCACTTTCCCTTGACAGGTGCCCTGCTTTCAAGAAAACACTCATTTTCTGTGGAAATTAAGACTTTTCTTGTAATATTTGAAAAAATGTGCTGTCAGTGTATTTAACAATGCTTAACAGATCTGTGACTATTGCTTATAATAATCTGTACTGGCTGTATAGTGGTACAAAACAAAGGGCATTTATCTGTCTGGCTTGGATATTATAAGCCGTTATCACTGACCACCCCTTGCACTTGCTAGTCTTGATAGTGAAGTCTTTGCCATTCCACCCTCCTACTTTTGTTTAAGGGCTTGTCCTTTGCAAATGACACTCACATACTACCAGTAGGTCTGCCAGGAGCAGCTGAAGAGTTTTCTACTTCATCCAGATTACTGTCATGCCATGTGTCTTCCTAATGCATGCCTTGCAAAGTGTTTATTGCAAGTTATGTCCCCTGTGTAACAGAAAGTCAAGAGTCAAAAGTCTCACACTCAGGTGTACTACTGTTCATCTAGAGAATCAACTACAAGTAGACTATGAGTCAAATAAAAGAAGGCCTGCTGTTATATAAGCACATGCTTTATATGAGGCATGTTCAAGTGCTGTAAGAAAAAAGAACTAATAACAGTTTCCTAGCAGTATTCTACATATGTGCCCTTATACAAATCAGATAATTATTTTCCTCAATTAATCCATTTCATTTTGAAGGCATTTTGATAGAAGCATCTGACTGATACATTACATGAGATAATAATAATATAAAAACAATTGCCCACAGTATTCAGGGTTACATTAGCTGTTCTAGCCAAGAAGTATTTGGGAGGGCTAGATTTTTAGTTGAACCTTATGAAATCAGCATTAGTTTATGGTTATATAAGGTTGTGCAGTAATTTACATGAACCTACATATTTTCTATAAATATAAATTTTTATTCCTTTATAACTGCTAGAACACCTTAATTTGGAAGCACCTGCAATGGTCTTTATCATCATATGAGGGCTCATGTTGTGGTATGCATTCAGACACTGCTCTTTGTTGATATTGATTTTCCTGATACATGTTATGATGGCAGCATTACTGTGATGTAACAGTAATATTTATGTGCCTTCATATCACATTGCATTGCACTCTATCACACAAGAGTTATCATTTCAGTATTCATGGCTGAATGTCTCTCAAACTCTGCACATAGCCATTTTGTGTAATGGATCGGGAAAAGATTGGGTCTCAACAACCATCAAGTTCTCCTTGCATGCATTGTTAAAGTAATTCCCTTCAATTTCCCACACTGGATGTGTGGATGCCAAAGGTGAGATGAGAACTTCACATGTTTTGATAACAGAATGAAATTATCATTAACACTTTTTAAAAATGTCTCTCAGTGACTTCATCTGTGGAATATCAAGACTATTCCAATGAAATTAGCCCTCGTTTTTTCACAAAAACTGTTTAAACTACACTATCAACAATATTATCACCAATGTGTTGGCAAAAGCAGTATACTTCTGGCCAGTTTCATATACTAAGTATATGTTGTGCATTACATACTAGCTGTTTTGCAATTCTTGTTCACTAGCTTCAAATAGTAACATAATAGTAACATAAGGCTGGATCAGACATTCTTATATTCTCTGTAGTCTAGAGAAACCAGAAATGTCTTAGTTCACCTACAGATATACAATACTATATAGATCTGATGAAGCATTACATGCAAAAGCGTTTATCTCGTGTTATAATATTTTTTTATTAAAATTGGTGTATGTTTGTGGTAGTCTTGCTGGTTCTTTTGGTGATTCCATACTTTGCATACAGCATTGGTTTTTATTTGCTGCTGAGCCATTTGGTTTTCTGTGCTCCAGATTTACAATACTAAACACTCTCAGGCTTACGTTTTCCTTTCTTTGTTTCAACAGCAGTTTACAGCAGTATACTGTTGTTCTTCTCCTACTAGATCATGGCAGTGTTTACCATTAAAAACCTGCTTGCCTGGTTGAAAAATGTTTTTGAAAACTCTGTGTTTCTCCTACATGAGACAGCCATGCTCTGTTCACCCCTGCTACCATCTGTTCATTTCCCTACCCTACCCCCAATTCTCTCCCACCCATTCTTACTCTAGATTTAAAGCTAGCATTTTCCACCATCATCCAGTTTATACCAGCTTACTCTCACCACTTTCAGCTGATTCACATTTAATCATTATCTTAACCTAGCAATCCCAATTAGCTCAGCTAAGGTATATATCTCATCCTTTCTCATTTTCTAAATATTCATCTCAACTACATTCTATCACTGTATTAACTTACCCTGTTTGACAGGCGCACAACTCCCTCATCCAACTAATCTCTCATTTCACCTTTTTCTGTCTACTTTTCCTGATATTTTTCCAAAACTTACCATTTAGAGTCTCTTTCTGTCTCTCAGTATCTCTCTTTCATTCACCCAGTGTATGCAAATATCCAATCCTATTTCTTTTCTGTTTGCTTAACAACAGCTTTTTCTCCTCACTATGTGCTCTCTCTGTCTCTCTCTTATTATAGATTCAGTACACTACTCATTTTAGTCCTGCTTTCATTTTTTTCAACTGCATCACTATTACAATCTCCAGTATACAATGAATTTCCTGTCTTATTATAATTAACACTTTTTAAAAATCTATTACCCCAGTTACTACTACATTGATAGACTCATAACTAGATTAAGCAAGTCACTTCAGTTACTTCTTACCCCTTATTTTTTTCCTCTGCCATATTCAACAATGTTAAGCATACAATTGTTCATACATGTACCTCTGTGGCTGTTTCCACTCTCCACATCTCTGCAGTACCATCTCCATACTGACCACCTAGCATCCCCAGTACACAAACAGGCTATTATATCATCACCCCCTATCATTTCCTTGTAACCACAAAATTATTTAATGTTACCTTTAGCCACTTGTTCAAGAAAACCCACTTTGGCTTAAACTCTACACTCCATAAAACTGCTCTGCATTATAAAATTAAAAACAAGTGTTGATTTGCTTACTTTCAGTCCAACGTCAATCTAAAATTATGTGGAGACATTAATCCATAACCTTGCCTACCATACTAAACACAGAACACTCTTACAGCTTCAAACAACCTCTCTTCAGCTAAGCTCTCAAACCAAAAAAAAACCCCTAGGCTTTGACCTCTAGAACCTAAAGCTTTACAGAATCATATGCTTGGATAGCCCGCCACTCCCAAATATGATTACAGTAAATGAAAATTTGATGAAACAACATATTAAAGATGCTGAAGTTCTTTCATCATGGTATAATATATTTGGACAAGGCAAAAAAAAAAAAGAAAAAAGGAGGCAGAGCAGCCATAATCTACAAAAATACACAGAAGCTTACTCTCCATCCCATTAGTACACACCAGTAGCTAATGCCAAAATAATCTCTCTACAGACAGTCCTAACAACAACAAAAACCTGTGCATAATAGGTATCTACATATTCCCCAGTGATAACATTGTGGCTGATAAAGAGTTCTTCAGTTGGGCCTTAACAAAGATTCAGCAAGAAACTATTGCATTAGGAGACTTTAGCATTGACTTACAAACAGTGAAGACTAACTATTCAAACAATGACATAGAATTTCTTGGCAACACCCAACTAATCTCCACTCCTACGAGATACAACAAAAAAATACCAAAAGTACAAAAGTATTTCTACCTTTGATTGGATTCTCACTAATGTCCCATTCAAAAATATTTCAAGGTCTCCCTCTTTGACATTCTAAGGGACTGTATACCTACCTTGATCATCAGATAGAAAGTTAATATTCACAAACAGCATTGCCACAACCAGGTACAAAATCTGCCTTCCTTCCATAAAAATACAATCATATTCAACCTAGATACCCAGCTGTAAACCATTTTACACCATTCTACCTGAAGTGTTATCACTATTAATACAACTTTCTTTAACACCCTGAACATGCATGCCCCAATCAGAAACAAGGAATAAGAACAAATGTAACCCCCCCATCAAAATAAACAAAACATTTCATGAATCAGAAAGAGAAAGCTTAGAAAGCCTGACAAAAAAGCAAATTTCAAGCTAATCTGCAAACCTCAAAAACAGCACAAAATTAAAGAAACAAGTCAAGAAAGATCTGTTTTCGCAAAAGAGGGCAGTGGTTAAAGGGCAACTGGTTAGGGCTGCCAATATGACCACCTTTGATCAGGGCTTTCAAGATGAATGCCATATACTCTTGGATATGTTTAGCAAAAGGGGATATCCTTTATAAATAGTAGAAGAACTTATTTCTGAAGTCTAAGTGAAAAGGGAGAATGTGCATTTTTCCCCTGTTTTAAAGGACATGAACATACGGCATATCAACAGGGAGAACATGACAAGATGATAAAATAGGTAATAAGAATACTTATCCTAATGCTTTTATCACTACTTTTAAACTGGAAAGTGCCACTTTTAGGTGGATTTTGAATAACAATTGGAGATTACTGCATGAGGATAATTGGGTGTTAGAAAAACTGGGTGAAGCACCTATTATTGTATATAAAAATGTTTCAACCTGAAAAACTGGTATAAGGTTAAGGGTAGATTAATTTGTGGGCACTCAGCCATGAATAAATGTGGTAGATATAAGTTATGTAGACACATACTGGTTTGTGTAAGAACGACTATTATTGGTATCAATGTTTTTGTTAAGGGTAGGTACAATTATGGCACTTTAGGTGTTGTGTACAGTTCAATATGTCCGACATGTCATCATTTTAATGTAAAAAAAGGGAGCATTGGCTCTGGGACCAGATATATGAACATATATATGACATTAGAAAAGAAGCAACAAATGCATGCACTGTACAGGCATGCTAAGGAGCATGAGGGATGCTAGTAAATTCATTATACTGGAAAGGGTAGAAAAACCTCACAGGGTGGACCATGGCTGACTATTTTGGAAAAATGGCAGCTATATTGGCAACTGTTACTTAATGCAAATTGTTGGTCAGGCCTTAATGACAGTATATCTATAGCTCCATTGTTAAAATTAAAGGTTATTAGAAGGTAGTAGGTTAAAGGAGGTACCCTGATGAAAATCAAGTTCACAAACATTAATTGATTTACAGTGGATTTATGGACATAATAAAATACTGGAAGCCATATGTTTTAAAATTTGTTTATATGTTTTAAATTTGTTTATATGTTTTAACTGTTTTCATTTTTTCTTTAGGTGATAATGTTTTTTAAAGATGCATATATATTTTATTTTTACCTCATACTGTGATTTTGAAAAGCTTCAATGGTGTGAGGGAGGTTCCTGTTGTTAATTGATTGATCACATGATTTTTTTAACTGTTTTTTTTTTAAATGTGAGCATTCTGGTTATGGATGTATCTGAGGAAGTTTTATCTTTGGTAGAACAAAAGCATTCATACATTAAAGTTTTAAACTCATATTTCCATTTTTTACTGTCTGGCAGTAGTGGATGTGAAGTACTTCTCCTCTCTAGTGTTTTTTGTGGATTCCTGGTTTGTGCTTTTTGTAATTTTGATACCCAGAATCCATCTTAATAAATGACTCCATAAGAGAAACTTATGTACTGTACCAGTCCTATGGAAAAAAATCTTATATCCTAAGACAGTATAAAGGTGGAAAGTCTGCCAATCTCTCCAACCACAAACAATTGCTATAATATACCCTTTATCTAAGGTGCTAGAAAAATGTATTCAGCCTCAAATTTTTAGCTATATCAATGATAATAACCTTTTAATCCCTATACATCATGGTTTCCACCCACATGCAGTGTCATCATTGCAATCTATATTACATCATAAAAGTGTTAATACTTTGAATGGTCTAATATCGACTTGAAAACAGCGAACGCTGAAAATAGCGACACTGCAGATAACCAAATTTTTTCCTAGGGAAAGAATTTGGTTGTCCCTTACTGTGGCTATGCTATTATCAGCACTGTGGTGAAAAGTTATGGGTTGGCTTCAGGTAAGTGTGCGGTTGTGCAGATGTTAGGGTTAGGGCAGAGTATGTGAGTTAGGGTTAGGGCGCGGGTGAGGTGAGTGTGCGATAGTGATAGACTTTAGGGTTATGGCAGGGTATGTGAGTTAGGGTTAGGACGTGGGTGAGGTGAGTGTGTGATAGTGACAGACTTTAGGGCGGGGTATGTGAGTTAGGGTTAGGGCGCGGGTGAGATGAGTGTGCGATAGTGATGGACCTCAGGTTTAGGGTTTGGGTTAAGAATAGTGGATAGATAGTACTGTATGTACAGTTTAGTGTAGGGTTAGATGTAGGATTTTAAGTGTATGTTTGTGGATTGCTGTTTTTTTGGTGTGCTTGTGCTGTGTGTGTGTTTCTTGGAACAGTGAATTTTTTCCCAGGGAAAAAAATTGTTGTTCTGAGCCTTTGATGTTTTTAGAGTTCGTGGTTAGCATTTCGAGGTTGTGGTATTCAATGTTGAGCTGTTTTGATGAACTGATATAGACCCCCATCATTGCCCTTCGTAATGTCATCTCTACTATAAAGCACAGCAGTAACACTGGTGGTTTGGTATTTGATATATTTCTTGACTTATTAAAAAAATTTGACACAGTCTCCCATGCTAAGCTAATACAAAAACCATGCTCCATATAACTAAACATATTATCATTCTCATGGTTTGAAAACTACCTTTCTGATAGACTGCAGACTATAGAAAGGCAGAATATATTCTTCTACTTTCTTCCTATATTGGTAGGTCTCTCCAAGGATCAATTTTTTGCCCCCTGCTTTTCAATTTATTCATAAATGATCTCTGCACAGCTATCAAACATGCCACCATCGTGCAATATGTTGATGACTCTGCACTCATCTGCACTGATAAAAAACTGGATAAGCTAGAAAAGATCGCACATGAATCTTTCAGATCTACCAAAACGTGGTACCTGAAGAAAGTCCAGCCCTAAGCAATATTCTCCCACACTACTTCTCAAACATATTGTTTCACTCTAATAACAAGCTACCGCTCCTAAAACACTAAATATAACAGCCCTGCAGGTGACTCTTAATACTCCTCCTATTATCCCTAGACCATGGATCACTTTACCTCTAGCATTTAAAAAAATCTAGAATAACAGACCCTTCAAACTAACTTAAAATGACCTGGCTGTGTTGCTGTTCTTACAGCAGGTTGAGACTATCCGACTAAGCCTATTCCAGAGCCTATGGCTCACGTACAGTCTTTTGAAGTGTTGCTGCTAATATCCCAAATCAATATTCATTATACAGCAAAATATCTCTTTCTCCTTTACCTAAAATTCCACAACCACTATTGTTATGGGCTAACAGTGTGCCACAGTGGTACAGCGGAAGCTTTGCTGCCTCACAGTAAGAGGTTCTCTTGTTCGATTCTTGACTGAAGTGCCTTCTGTGTGGAGTCTGCATGTCCTCCTCATGGTCGAGTGTCCTCTGAAAGACATGCGTGAATGGCCATGCCTTCGCAGAAGGTTGGGTGTCGGGCTGGCAACTCGGCACCATGAAAATCTACTGCCAATCATTAGCAGACCGGAGTTCTGCTGTGGCGACCCCTAACAGAGAAAACACAAACAACAACTATTGTTATGGGCTAATGTTTGTTCACATCTGCTAAAAATATTCAATGCAGCACCGCCAAGCTCATCTCTTGACCCTGAGTAAATTGCTTAATAACTATAAAGCCTTATACCATTGAAATTACTTTCAATGATCATCACATTATTTCATTCTATAGGAATCTGCTTTTTATATAATTATATTTAATTGTTTGAATTAAATATTTGTAAATATTTTGCATTTCTGTATTACTTCCACTATGTTATCAGTTTTCCTGTACTGTCTTGTGTTTTTGTTTTCTCCATGGGAATCCATTGAAAATGGGTTAGCTTGTACACTTAGTCAGATCAAATAAATAAATACACTTTGATTACCTTTTACTAATACCGCCTTCTTGCCATAAAACCATCTTGGTTGCTGCCATTGATGTTGTTTTATTCCCTTCTAGGCAAGTAAGCAGGTTCATTTAAAATGTTCTTCATAATCGTCCATGCAATTACAAAGCTGTGGTTCCCTAGAATCACCCTGACCCTACTATAAGATTCTCGTACCTTCTGAAATCTAGTATTCTAGTCATCTGGCACTTTCACACTGACCAGTGATCTATTGGCAATCTCTGTCAGGGAATCTGACAATGTATTTGTCTAATGCTTGATCACATAGTTCTTACTAATCTGTCCCTAATTAAAAACTACAATTTCACTACTAATATGCATTTAGCATAAGAAATATAAAAAAAACTAATTGTCTCCCTTTTAAATCATTCTAACTTTAATATAAGTAAATATAAATCCAATAATTTAGAAAAATTGGTTCTCACTGAGGTGTTCATCAATAACATATATTATATATGGATCTGTATGTAACTCAGCTACAATATTTTCAATAAAACATGGTGAATACTGACTCTAGGTGTAGTTCATCTCGTATTGTGTCAACAGCACTGGCAAACCTGTACTGCTGCATTAGGGTTTTCTTCAAAATTTTGTTTAAAAGGAGACCTCATTTAAATGTTTGAATACCTGCATTGTAGTCTTATTCCAAGTATTATGTCAAATTTTGCAAAACATGTCATCCAAAAGGTTATAAACTCAGTATTTATTACCAAAATTATAGGAGTAATGATAATTTGTCAGCATTTCTAATTTGATACTTAGAAATTATGGTACATTATTTACCAGTGTGAGTTATAGTAAGTCTATTTGACTTACTAAGCTTACCAAGAAATATGTGTCTTTCTTGCTTTACTTTTTTGCAGCTTCTCATAATACACCAACTAATGCTGTCTTTATTGTAAGGGGGACATGCAACAGAAGCCGATACATGGCATTTATTCAATTAAACACTATCTGTGCATTATACAAGACCTTGACTACAAAATATATGAGACTGATTTCTGCATAAAGCTTAAATGCCACTCAACTGATTATGATATGAGTAAAGAAAACTGAATTAGTGTATATGATCAGTATCTAGCATGATACAATGCAAAATAATTTAGTTACGCCATTAAATATGACTTATACCTTCCATACCGATAGGGCAAAATATGTTATATGCTTCTAATTACTGCTTTCCTTTGAAGTTTTCACCTCTCTTCTCTTGAGAATATGCCCACCTTTAGTTGCAGTTCTTAAATACATCATAGCTTCACCTGAGTCATTTTTAATTCTGGATATTTCTGATATTTCTCTAAAATATTGAAAGAAGTGGTAGATGCAAGTTTATCAATGAAAATTATGATGTGATATGCTAAAGAGTTCAAGACACTGTAAGTATGCAAGATTGTGGATATACAAGCACGTTGGAGTTTTATTGAAAAATGTGTTGATCTATACCTTCAGGTGAATTTTGGTGTCGTACATAACCCATTCCATTATGAAAATCCATGCCTGTGATTATAAACAGAATCCCTCTTATTGGCACCGAGTAGGAAGAAAATGGTAAAGATTAACTGCCTGGAATGTAATGCACTTTTTAAACTGTGCCTCATTATTATATTGTTTAGAAATTCCATGCACTGTTTCACAGATCATTTTCACTACTTAGCCAGACAAGCATGCAGTAGTTTTTCAGTTGTAATCTAAA
Source organism: Protopterus annectens (assembly GCF_019279795.1). NCBI lineage: Eukaryota > Metazoa > Chordata > Ceratodontiformes > Protopteridae > Protopterus > Protopterus annectens. The sequence continues at coordinate 542,364,136 of NC_056728.1, read as the reverse complement.
ATCCTTTACTACTACCTCAGCTTAAGTTCCCTACTTCTGTGGTGTTTGCTTTCTAAATATGGAAAGAAAGGTGAAGCATATGTACTCAGATTATTATACTAGACATCATTAAATGGACAGTTAATGCTATAGCATGCATACATCTCCCTGGGAATCTTCTTACCTGCCTTATTTGAATCTTTCCATTCTGTTTATGCATTTGATGGCAAAATGCATAAATGTGGTTGCCAAAAGAAATAATCTCAGGCCTGAAAAGCCTTAGCTATCAGGAAACACTGGGATCATTCTCCCTGCACTCATTGTCATATAGGTTTGAGAGGAGATACCTATGCAGGCTCTAGAAAAGATACCTATGCCTTGCTTTCATTGCTTTATCTGAGACCTCTTTTTGTCCAGCTGTATGAGACTGTACAGCCCAACATTAGAACAAGAAATCTGAATCAGCATCAAGGAATGAATACAACTAAAAGCAAAGATGGGTTCATTAGCTGGTGCCTTCCCTTTCATTGGAATAGGCCTTCCTTGCATGTCAAGAAGTGTGATTCCAGTCTAGCTTAAAATATAGCATAAATAATTGGATGAGTACATTAAAATACACTCTGCCACTTGGAAGCCTTGAACTCCTTGAAAAGGCTGGCGGAGCCTGAGGCTGATTTTTGACAAAGGAACACATGGTTTCTCAACTTGTATTTCCTAAGATTCGTATGATCCCTATGGTCAGACACCCAGTGTCACCCAACCAGTTCAAAATTTTACTGTGGCTCATATGCATCACTACTCCAATTTATTTAGCAGTATAATTTTTCCAGTTTTTATCTTGTAAAGAGGTGTTGTGATTACTGAAACTATATGACAAAATTTAAAGGACATTTAAAACTCAAATACCAGCTCTGTCTGCTTCCATGTATTGTTGCGCAACTGGCATAATGTAAGTGATGCCTTCATACAATTCTCTGGGAACTTTAACAGATTCCTAGTTAGTGTTACACACATTAATTATCTGAGGTGTGATCAATAGTAGTGGGGTACACTTTATTTATTAAACTGAGCAAATATTGCTGAAAGATGTCCTCAGGTCCACCTGCCCCCCCCCCAAAAAAAAAAAAAAAAAAAAGAAACAATCAGAACAGTTTGCTGCATCATTTCCCTAGGATAATGCATCGAATAAAGAAACAAAGAAAATAAATATCTTTAACACTGTATTAGAGATGCCTCTGGGGTGCACATTGCTGTTGACAAAATTACTGAAAACATAACTCTCAACGTTCCATCTCCAAAAAGAGGAACACAAGCCCTCATAATGGCTGACTAATAACTTCAACTAGGAAGGTCATAAGATGATTAAAATATGCTGGTTTTACTTATAAAGAAGATCGTTTAATGAATTAATTTCTATTTATCATGGATTTCACTTTAAACAGCCCTAACACTGAATGCGTGACAGTGTCTTTCAATGTGGAACTTCGAGGAACATGAACTTTTTAAGACCCCAAATGAGGTACGTTCCTCATAATGAGGTACACTGAGAGGTATGCCTGAATCTGAAAAAAATAACTGATTATTAAAACAAAAACATTTAGTAGGTCATATTACCACAGACGTTCAGCACCCTATGCTATTTTATTTACAGCAGTGTCTGACGAAAAGACATCGAAACTTGCGCACATAAAGTTTCTTTTAAGCGAGATTAATGACTTAGCATTACGTATATCAACATTTGGCAATGGAGAGCAAAGGGTTAAGGGTTTTTCTAAACATGACGCTGAATTCTGCACATAAGTACTCGGGGGAAAGCAACAAGCTGTTCGTGTAGGCTGGCAGCGCAGCTTCCCTTCTGCCATTCAGAGGTGAGGTGCCAGTCTGCATTTATGATGTGCTCGCGGAAGCCGGGCAGGGAGCGAAGACTCCTCCCTCCTACTCACCCCCCCCCCCCCTTCCAGCCAACAGTCACAGAACCGCAGGCACACATACACACACACTCCTAGCAGTGGATTAGTATCCAAGCGTAGCTAAAGACTCTCGGCGCGAGTGCCTGTCAGATAGGAAAAGGCAGGGAGGCAGAAAAGGGAAAAGAGGGGACCTATTGGAAGAAGCTCTCTTCTGGGAGACTGTACATCACTGCATTTGTCAAAAGGCATCATCTCTCCCTGTAAACAGATTCTGGTCCCTTGGTGAAGCAGCCCTCACATTTTCTTCTTCAGATGCACTCCGAGTCTCTGATGGCCCCATTTCTGTGAAGTGTGCACGTTGTCCCCTTTTTTGCCCACCTCTGACTACGGGGTGGTACGGCCGTGGCCGGTGTGTTTTGTGTGGCGGCGCGGGGTGCCGCTTGATTGGGCAGCCGGCACGGGCGGCAGTGGTGACCATGGCGGGACGCTTGTTACTTCTCCTTGTGTGGTTTCTGAGCAGCGAAGCGGAAGCTCAGCGGAGTACCGGCGTTATCCCTAGCAACCAAGGTAAGCAGCCCTAAGTAATTTGAAGGGGGCTTGGCAGTAATGCTTTGAACTTGTACTTAGCGTCTAATGATGGAGAGTGTGGAGCTGAAGGAACACACTGGGCGGTTTTCAGTTATAGGTTGGGTGGAAGGTCAGACAGGGGGCGGGGTACTAGACCCCTGGTGCTAACTATACGAATGAGGTGGGGAGAGTGGTAGAGAACCCTATGCTAGAGGTCTGATTTAATCTATGTTGCCGTATAGAGTGGCACTGCTGCTAGAGAACCTTAGGGTAACTTGATTTATTTATGATGCCTAGGGTGTAGATGCTCCCCTAAACCATTTCCATAACGAGTGAGATCCATTCAGAACTGATCATTGAAAGTGCAAACTGTTGAAGTAGTGGAAGAAAGCTACTCTATGTTGTGGAAAACGCAGTCCCTAAACACCACCTCCGCTCAGAGTCCTGCTTAATACACTACGAAAACTCGGGACTGGGAGAGATGATAAACATACTTGCTGTTAAATCAAAACCGTGCACGCAAAGCAAACATAGTTTCTACTTTAATGGCTTTACACGTTGAAGGACGAGTATTTGAGCTTGATAAATGAGTTGCCATTCCTCTAAATAACGGTAATCTCAGAGACAGCAACACTCCGTAGTACAATGGGCTCATCTTGTCGTTCATATCTGCTTGTCGCTTCCATATATAGTTCTTAGTTGGCCGCATAAAACGAGAAAGATGTTCAGTAGAGTATAAATCTGCTCGTTTGGCACCTGCGTCTTCCACCAGACATGGAGACAGACGACTGAAATGCAGATGATGTAGTGCTCCACATAAAAAAAAAAAAAACTTTACAGCATGCATCTGCGTTGGAAGATGCACACTGGGCATCCCCATAGTTAGTGTCAGAGCAGAGCAGTATCAAACCCATGGCAGTCGAGATGTACTTTGATAGACTGGACACTCTAAAAAGGCAATAGGTGTGAGTGTGTGTGCGCGAGTGTATGGTGCTGGAAGAATTACTGTGGCAGTGCTAGCCACCCGGCCACCTTTTGGCTCTAGATGATTGTCACAGTTGAAGTGATACCCCAACTTCATGTGCAAAAATTGAAAAAAAGGGGGGCTGTGGATGGATGGACAGATAGATAAATAGATGGGAGGCGCAGACCTGTGTATATAAATGAAACAAAATCACACAGTCTTAATTTAAACTCATTGCTGCTGTAAAGACAGAATGCAAGGTCTCCAGTAGTATTTTTGTCAAGTAATTTAAGAATACGCAGTCAACTTACACGTATTGTTTGCAAATTAAATTGTCAATTAATTGTAAGCCTGTAAAACTATTTGGAGTATAGCACAGTTATTAATGAATACAGACGAGACGATTATTTTTGTGCCTGTGTTATTTTCAGGATGTACAGGGCAAAATGATCATGAAAAAAACATTCAGAGGTTCACACAGCTCACTTATACATGTCAGTGGTGTGTGTGCAAAAGTAAAACTGCTTAAAATATCGTAAAAGAAACGTTACCAGCACTGTTTTTGCTGAGAATGAATCAGTCTTCCTTTACTTCCCTCTAATGAATGTAATCCGAAAAGTAAAAGAGTTACGGCCATTAAACTTGTCATTTCCTTGTAGAGCTTGTCATAAGACTGGAATCACAACGATAAACCTTATGTCACGTTTTGCCCCTTTTGCAGGTAACTGGACATTTGTGCATCCTTACAGCAGCATTCACTCAACAGTTACACCAGGTGCCTTTAAATACTACCTGTGCTGTAGTTAATTCTAGTGACAAGTGAGATATTTTTATTTTTGAATTATTTTATATAATTATTTTATTTTATGGTGCTCATAAACATTATTAGGAGCAATGTAAACCCATGGATGTGTTTTTGTTTCTTTATAGTAATTGATGCAACTGAAATACACATAAATAAAAAATAGAGAAATATAAATTAAAGCAACAATGCACATTAGTAAGGAAACTATTTTTTTGTGTGTTCACTGCCCGTTGACTTCAACTTTCATCTTGAATGATGCAGTTTTCTTAAGTTTTGAATTTGCTGAGATTTTTTGGAGGTCAGTTCAGAAAAAAAGCAAATTAATTTATTAAAGGATCCTTTACAGATCCCACTATTTTGGGCACTTTTTGTAAAACATTGTCTTTTTTACAGGATTGTATGTAGTAGGTATTTTCCATGAGCTCATAGAAATTGGGGTTGATTGCACGATCATTAAGTCTACAGACAAATATGGATGACTTCACAGACATGGGTGCTTCTTTGGATAATTTAAATGCTAAAGAAACTGTTAGAAGCATCTGAGAAAAAATAAAACCTTTTGTAGTACAACACAGACACACACACACACACACACACACACACACACACACACACAAACACCTTTATACTACCATCAATATATGTTATCACCCATTACACACACACACACACACACACACACACACACACACACACACACACACACACACAAAATGTGTCTGCGCCTCTCTGTATATCTATATATTTATAGCTATCTTTTTGTATATGTCTATCTGTATATCTATCTGAGTATGTATCTAATCTATCTATATATGATAATATCTGATTATATGAAAAAGATGACCAATAAAATAGTGATTAAAACTGTAATAACTGTATCCTTTGCAAT
>NC_056728.1:542246522-542354022 GCF_019279795.1 Protopterus annectens | reverse complement strand
TAGCTTTGTATATAACACACCGAACTGCATATAGGTAAATGGGTTAATATAAGGCTGATATAAATGGAGTAGTGCATATCTGCTAACAATCAAAGCACACTCATCCATATTTTAATAAATATATACTAAATTCACTGTTTGCAATTTTAATGCCCTGAAGGCAAAGGAAACCCTGTATTTTCTTAATTTATCACTTGCTGTTACCCCACTCACCCCAAGCTTGCCTAGTGAAACTCGTAAATATAATGTAAATATTGGCTGTTTATATTGTAGAAATGAGATGTGTTTACTAGGGAATTTCTCTTACAGAAATGTGACAGTTGTGCTTTGTATAGTATTATCAATGCCACAGATGAAAGTGAACAGGGAGACAGACATTTGATTTAATAAATAGTGCTGTTAAACAGACAGATGACGCATTAACAATATTTTTGTAACTAAGAGCTTGTAGTTACATACCTAGTAAGGTCTGCTTCTATTTTTATTTTTTATTTGTGAGTATGCGTATTTTGCTACCCTTTGCTATTATGTGTTGTTTGCCACTTTTTTCTGTACTGAATGCATAGAGAATGGAGTAGTTGTGTTTTGATTCTGACTGACTTATGATAGGTGTTTATTTGCCTGAGTAATTCGGACAATGAAAGAAATTACTGCAAAGGCATGACTTTCGACACATTGATAGTGTTAAAAACAGTGCTTTATATTCATAAAATTTCACATTGTAGTACAATTGAAAAAAAAAGCACTAAACTGACTGGAAAAAATGTTATTTTCATAAACATTTTACTAATTAAGTGGGCCAAGTAAACACTTTCAGGTGTATCTATTTATTTATTTATTTACATTTTGTTTACTGAGGTAGTGCACTGACCAGTTTGAGGCTCAGCCCCGGAACTGTTTATTTGCTTCGATTGTGGGAAACACTGGTATGTGTTCTTTCAGATACCTTATGTGCAGAAATATTATTAATAAATAGCAGAACATTATATTTGTTGTTAAATAGTTCTTTTACATGCTTTGTTTTAGCATTTTCTATCCATTATGGCCTTATGATCTGTACTCGAGTTTGTATGGAAGCCAGGTGTATCACTTTTTTCTGCTTTCTGCATCACTTAAGTTGACGTCACTAAAGCTATCACATGCTACGCAAACTGGAAATGAAAAGCAAGAGATACACCGAGCCTGCATTCTGTGCATCCACATTCAATATAATTTTGTAGTAAAATCAAAGTAATTTTTATATGATTTTATGCTTTAGTACTTACCGTTAAAGCAAAGGTAGTAGGCTCAACAATATGTATTGGGAGACCACTTTCATTTTAGTGACTTTCAACATTCATGCTATGATGCATGCATTGATGACTCAGAAAGGAATATGTAGCTCAATATAGTATGCCCAGGACACAGAGAGATTGACTGGGTTTCTTTTGTTCATTAATTTCTATGGCATCTTTTACATCAGGCTTAAGTTACTACTAGTTCAGGAAGTGGGGACCTGAATTTAGTATCTCATCTGTTGGATAATACTTACGAGTGCTTCACCCCCTCCCAGTCTCTTATTCTGTACTACAGTGTAAGTATCGGAACATAAATCTGGATACTTGATGTGGGGATAGAATCAAGAGCCTTCAACTTTTCCCAGCATCAACAGAACGTGTTGAGCTACTGAACGCCTGTAGCAGATGTGTCTTCCCTGGGTTACGCATAACAGTTTTCAGAAAATTATCAATAAAGTCAAAATGCCAATAATATTTTCCTTTTCAACCTACCGTTATTTGAACTTTGCTTCTTTATTTCACGATGCACTATAAATGGGAGTTTTATATCTAGTTGCCCTGAGGCCCTCTTGCACCTTAGTCAGTAATAAAATACTTGGCTTTTTATTTAAGGTCATGCCGTTATGACTGCTTGACACTATTATGGAATGACTAAAATTACTACATCTCCTAGTGCCTGATATATTTCTTTTGGAGAGAATTTGTTTTGGAATTAAAACACTGTAAAAACTATATATACTGAAGCTCAGGTTTACATCAATAATGCTGTGACCAGTACAATTTTCTTCTGGGGATTCACAGGCAGACAACAACTAATTATAACCAGAACCAAGTTTGCCCATTTTTGAGGAACATGTGCTTTTCAAACCCTGGCAATTCCTTTTCTTAAATCATTACGATGTATTCTAGAAGTAAAGTATTTCTGAAACGTTGTGCTTTTAATAGAAGGTGATGTCTACAGGAAGTGTTTGAAAAAGTGTGATTTGAATGATTATGTTTCCAAAACAGTTGTAAGTATTTATAGTGATGCTATTTCTGCTTTATAAGTCACATTGTTCAGCACGTATTATTCCTTGCACTGATTCTCACAGTTTTTTTGTCATTAAAACCTGCTTTTACAGAGATTTAAATAGCAGATGATGCTGGCTGTAGTTATGATTTCATGTCTGCTTTTACAGGAACTTAAGCTGTAATAACACTAAGATTATACAGCAATAGGTTTTGCGTGCTTATTTCAGATTGCGTTAGGTTATTACTAGGTTAGGTTATATAGATTTTGTGATGAATAAGGATACTTTTAAACTTTTTGGAAGATTATGGAGGAAGCAGCTTCGCATTTTTTATCTTTGTTTTTCTGGTGGGGTGATTAGTAAAGCATCATTTAGGACAGGGAGGCATACAGACTGAAATTACTTTAAGTATTGGAGCCTTGACTTAACATTGACTTAGAGTCAGGTTAAAGCTAATTAAGTTATGTAACTTTCTTCTGTCTGGAAATACATCTGAGTCTAAGAAAAATAGAAAAAAGTGCACTGTAAATGTACAACATTATGTTTAGGATGTCAGGAATGGTCCCTTTGTTATATTAGTGTTTATCTTGAGGACAAATGTTTTATACCTGTACGAGGTACTGTGTCTTCCTTAATGTAATCTCATCTGTGGTTAACATTCCTGAGAAGATAGGCAACATACACATACACACACACACACACACACACACACACACACACACACACACACACACACACACACGCACACCAATACAATTTAAAAGTATTTGCCTTTCCCTTTTCACTGTCTAATTTGGAGAACAGCTGTATTTCTGAAACCTAGCATCTCAATTTGTTCACTGTGATCTCTAGTGTTTTAGCAGAAACCATCATTTCTAGTGTACATAGTAATACGAGCTTGATATTTTTTCCATAATAAAAGTGAAATAGAAATGTATAGACTAGTAATTTTTTAGTTTACTTTTATTTTAAGGAAGTTATACCTCAAATAAAGTCATGAGTGCCATGTTTTTCACTTCATTGCTTACATGGTGATAGATGCCAGAATTATTTCGCAGACCTCAGGCCTTGCTTATTTGTCAATAGCCAGCAAGATGATTGACTTCAATAACTGCAGTATTAATGCTGGTGTGTCCTATAAAATCAGCGGTTCTTACAGGCTCAGTGAAAATAATTTGCCAGAATGATTTCAATGACATAAAAAATAACTTATCTTGTCAGTAGGTCTTGTCTTTCCTGTCATCTGCACATGTCCATATTTTTTCAGTATATGTAATACATTACTTACTGCAATGAATATGTGAATAAATTCCAGCAATGGCGAGACAGTAAATAATCCCAGAATTGAATTAAGCCATCCGCTCAGTAAAACTGTCTGACGTGGAGCTAGTCCTTCCCAGCAATGCCAAATTGCTTTTTGTGGCAAAAACTAATTTATATGTGACCTTGTGGTCATTCTGTTGCCGTAATTATGTACCAGTAATTACAGAAGAAATAACAGAAATGCATATGGCTATATACCACTGTGACTTTCTTAATGTGATGTAAGCTACTGTTAATCCTCTGTGGTCTGTGACACAGGCAGAATGATTGTTATGAAATCCAGTGCAGTGACCTCCTTTGTCAAAGTTCTCAGTTTTTGACAAGTACATTTGTTGTCCAGTCATTTTGTACTATTTTTTGTCACATGCAGAATCATAGAGATTCAGATAAGTGATGAAGTCATAAGCCATCAGATTCAGCCTGGGTCTTTATTTTTTCAGTTTGCTAATTGAGTAGGTAGACTAGTGAAAGTTCCTAACATATTTCTTCATTGTAGCCGTTCTTTAAGACTCCATGTGCTGAGCTCTTCAGAAATCACTATACATGGTTTATAGCATTTGCTCTACATCATTTTCTTGTTCTTCACTTTGTCCCCACACAATGTGACCATTAACTCCCTTCCCACACCCAGTTAACCCAGTTAACTCATTTATTCATCTGATGACAGAAAAAGGTCATGCCCATTTGGTTCATAAATATAGCAAGAACCCTGAGGCATATTTACCCCTTGACTGGTGTGAAAACTAATTGCTTCATTTGTTCCTCTGGAGATGAGACTCAGGTGTAAGGAAACAGACTAGCCTGCATGCCAAGTGGCACCCTGCATTATGCCATCTCTGAGGAAGAGGGTGGATTCACTAAAGTCAGTGCTCATTGGAGCCCCTTAAGCAGACTTCTGTATACCCAGAAGCACTTCCTTGGCTTACATGTAGCATGTGCCATAGTGACCCAATAGCTGTTACCTGCAATTCCCCAAAATCCCTGTTGGGACAGTAGTGCAGCGAGTCACATTGTTTCACTCCCTATAAGATGGACAAATCAACAATGGACACTCATTCCAACCTTCCCCTTCCTCAGCAATTCCAGAATCTCTAATTAAACACAGGTTATCTGGGTCATAGTCAGGAGTTCATCACTCTATGCCTCAGGACTAAGGCTTGCCATATGTTGCTTTTCTGCAGTTGTATGCATTGCTTCCATTTTGTCTTTACCTAAATGACTAAATCTCAGCAACTACATACAGTAGTGTGTATTTAACAACATTTTTTGTAGCAGAAGAGTAGTAATATTACATTTTTTCTTATCATGTTTCACCCTTTAGCTTCTCATGTTTCAGTAGCCCACACTTCTGCTTTTACCTTGTGCAGTCTCATGGTCAGCTCCTTGGGTTCTTTATAAAATTTAGCCAGATGTATTACAGATACCCGTCACACTTCTAAAGGAATGCTAACGATTGAATGCATGTCTTTTTTAAACTACATGAAACACTGAGTTGTTAATCATTTTTCACACTACTTAAATAGTCAGTCATTTATATTGAAATTTGCACCTTCATGAAACTTTTTGGAAGGAGTTCAGATGGATTGTAGTGTAATTAATTAATCTTTTTTTAATGCTGAATGTATGACATTGACACTGTATATAAAGAGAGTGTGGGACAATCTCCATATTCCTTGTATAGGTGTTGTTTCTGTAATCCCTTGTTGAAAGAGATGTTTCTTCCATTTCAAAGGCCACCTTTAGAAAACCACAATAATAATAATAATAATAATAATAATAATAATAGCAATAAATAAGACAACATTGATGATCTTTGCAGCACCCATTCAGATGCAATGCAGTTATCTAATAGATCATAATTTTGCCCTTCTGCACCATCTTATTCATCTGTGCTAACACTATTGCCCTAGCCTTAGCCATAAACCTCACTCCAGCCATACAAATTATGCTAAAAATAAGCCACAAGACGCACACATGCACAAGCACACAGACACACACACACACACACACACACACACACACACACACACACACACACACACACACACACACACACACACACACACACACACACACACACACACACACACACACGCACACACGCATACACACATTATCCCATCTGCATTAAGCTGGCTGTGGTCCAGATAATGTAGGGTTGTAGGGTCAGTACTCATCAAAACAATTTAGGTTTGCTGTCTTTTTGGCTAGAAAACTGCAAAAGGGGCCATGATCTGTATAAGCACTAATTCCATTCCTAATAGACAGTATTTAGTAGAAGTAAGGGCTATATTGATGGTTAGAACCCCTGTTTTATAAGCAAGGAGCATTTTTCAGCATTGAAAAGCTTTCTGCTAATGTAACAGATGAGATTTTCATCTATAGCTACAACCTGAGACAAAGCTGCACCTTTGTCTACCTCAGAGATATATGTGTGTACAGTAAACTCTCAGTTAACCAGCACCCATGGGGATTGGTAGATGCCGGATAACTGTAGTTTCTGGTTGCTTGAGAGTTACTATTAAAAATAAGCCTGACTAATACTGCACCCTATACTACTTGTTTGGTTTGACTTGTTTTCAGGTTGGAGAGAGAGGGTGTTTATTCCTATCTTCCTTTTTAAAACTCTAAAACTCTAAAAACGTAATGTATGTTTCTGCGGGGGGGCATAAAGTGCAACACATGAAAATTGTACTGCATTTCTTCGATATTTTTTTTCTGGTTGCTTGAGAGTGCTGGTTGCTTGAGTTTAGGTTAACTGAGAGTTTACTGTACTAAGAATTGATGAGAAAAGTCCTCAGCTGCTAGAATTTGTCTGAATACATCACACTTTTTGGTTGCCTAAAGGAATGTTCTACTTTTAAGCACCAACTTAACCTTCAAGGGAATCTAACCCTTTGTCAGGTGAATTAGAAGGCAAGCATCAGAAGGACACTCAAGGTCATATTTACGATGATAGATAGCTATGCTCATTTTGTATGTGGCTGGCTTCAACTTTTTCAGCCAATGACTTTACTGTCCTGTGGACACCCTACAGTATTACCATACCTTTAATGTTGACATAAGTTTCTATACTTTTCACACCTGTATTATCTTCACATATTATCACTACTTCAAGACTTTAATGGGAAAATTATTTGAGTGTATCATTTTATCCAATAATTTCTCTTCAAATAACTTAATTTTGTGTACCATATAGATGTGTTTCTTATAAAGAAACAAATCCAGTCATGCTGATAACAAATACATTGTAAAATGCTCATCTGGTTATGAATATTATGGATGCCATTCATTTAAATACTGAATTATAAGGTGGTTAATGAAATTTTTGACATGACCATATCACCTCTAAGGAAAAATAATCATTTCAAAAATGTTAGCCAGTAGTGACAACAGTGTTGTACCCAGAAATGTAAGCACTCACACACACACACATATATATATATATATATATAATATATATATATATACATATATATATATATATATATATATATATATATATATATATATATATATATATATATATATATATATATATATATATATATATATCATCAAACAACATAAAATAATAATAATTAACTGTGAGAAACAAACCCATAACAACAGACATTAAATATAACTGAATGTCAGGGCCTGCGCATTATAAAAGCATTGACAATTTGTCCATTTATGAGCTTGTACCTCAAAACGCTAGCTAAGTTTTTGCCTCATCCAGTGTATCAAACATTAAGGATGTGCTGTTCCATAAAATATTTAGTAGAATAGGTGCCAGCAGGGAACACAATTTATTTTTCCACAAACACAAAATCTTAATAATAGCCACTTCCAGCACTTGCGCAAAAATCTTATCAATGTTTTGCAAGTGTTGAAATTCTACTAGTTGAGGTCTTTTCTTGTTCTGGACTTGAACTCTCATCAAAATGTGGTGACAGATGTCAGAGTTATGGGCCGATCTATCATTTTGCAGAGAAACACCCATATAAGTAAATCAACTCAACCACCAAGTCAAATCTGGCATCAACACTCCAAGATTCTGTAAATTTCAGAAACCTAAACTTATTGCCTGCATCTCATTTCAAAATACGTAAGTATGTTTTTATTTGCAGTGCATTAAGCTTATAACAATTTAAACTAATCAGTCAGTGAGTGCTCTCAAAATTCAAAAGCACAAGTTAACTGCTGAAATTCTTGTTGTCATACTGCAGGAGTGCCATGTGAGTCTACGATCGCTGGCCTATAGGACTTTATTTACCATATTTTACTTCTAATCCAGTTTGGGAACCAGTAGCTGCAGCCACTCTAAATTTTCTTTTAATACTATCAGTTTCTCCTCAAAATATTCCTTATGTGAGCATTTTTGTTGTTCTAGCTTATTTTTTTATTTATTTAGCTATTTATTGGCTTTTGTCTTTTAGATGTACTTTTATAAACATTGACGAACCATCAACTATTGCAACAGTGTGCAAAAGTGAAAGGATGTATATCATGCGATTTGTGATGATTTGTGATGTCAGATCTTTATATTAGGTGTCCAAGCAGAGAAAAGTATTCAATCATGCACATGTATTTTATTGTCTAGCAGTCAACATTTAGTAAAGACACTGTTTCCATTTCTTTAAATGAGCTGATGATATTGGATGGAAAATGTATTTTTCAATGCTTGTATTCCCCAGAAAGAGAGTTGAAGCCCATTAACATGAAGCATTCATGCTGATGGCCCTCTCATTGCAGGCTAGCAGAGATTGAGTCCACTCTGTTTGGTGCATTATTCTTAATCATTATTCTTGGATGCAGCAATTTTGTTCTGATATGTAGATGCTATTTGAGCTTCTGGAAGGAGTGCCCTACAGGGCTTTGCTCTTGGTCCCCTTCCCTTTTGTATATAATTTTATGACAAGAAAGCTGATTTCAGGGGAATATGGCTAATGATGTTTGCTTAAGATTGTAAACTGGGTGGGTGCCAAATCTGATTCTAATATTTAAGTTCTCACCAAAAGGGTTGGACAAACAAATGTTTCCTGTGATTACTATGAGCTTAACCTCAATGGCAAGATATACAGCAGAGTTTCCTTTGGTAAATACAGCATAACACATAGTTAACACTCTACATAAATTTAACGTGGCATGAAAGAGTTGGGCACCTGTGTTGATAAACTCTCCTTTGACCGCCATTTCTCTGCGGTGGTCAGAAAATCCTTCTACTTTGAACAGCATATCCTTCATGGCATTTCCTTAAGGTGCAAAAAAATTTAAGTCCTTCTTTATTTATTTCTAATTAGGTCCATCATTGAATATGTTTACTCCTTCAGTATGTACGCTGCTAAGCACGTAAAGCAACTTCAGAAACCTCAATTTTTCATCACCAAAAGATTATAGGTTTCCATACCATTATCTAAAGCTTTTTCTCTTTTCTCAGTGCCATACATACTTTTGAATGGTGTTCTGAGCTTGAGCTTTCATGTTATGAATGACCTGGCACTTTTTTAAATTTTTCACCTTGATAGAACAAGTGGTTAAAGAAACACCCGCTGTAGAGACCTAAACCTATATTATCACTTCAACAATATTAGATGGTGTGACAGGAATCTAACCCAACATATCCCCTGTTTCTGGTACAGGCTGTTATTGCATATCAAACAGAGTATTTTCATGGAAACCTCTAGAACCAGTTTGGATAACTGGATGAGTGATCACAACTTTTCATCTGAGATATGAGGGGTAAAGCTACTTCATGAAGGACTTTATTGTTTTGTCTACCACCAGTACTGAGTTGTAACTGAGCTTCTTAGTGTTCCCATTGGCTCTAAGCTTAGTAAGAACTTTTCAATTGAAGAAATTAAGAACTTATAAGCATACTAGCTTTTGGAGTTTAACATATCTTTCTTCATATAAAAACCTCACAAACATAAGAAACCACAATGTATCCAACAGGGATTTAAATGTGTTTTAAGTTTTGTTCAGGATTTTGTTTCCTCTGTTTTATGGATTTAGTGTATTGGATTTTGTGTGTGTGGGTGCATGTGTGTGTGGGCATGCATGTGTATCACATGTATCCCATGTGACCGTGTGTTTGCATATGTATGCGTGCATGCCTGTGTGTGTGGTATGTGTGTATTGAGGTAAAGTTACCGGTGAATCTGAGACATCTGAGTCAGTAGAATGGAGGAGCAGTATGTCGGATTAGGGTTTTCACACTGTGGTTATTTCCTGGCCGGGATAACACTTGTGCAGACTTTGTATGCACTGCCTGTTTTCATATGGGTTTTCACTGGGTGCTCCAGTTTCCTCTCACATCCCAGAGACAAGGTCCTGGCTGAACTGGTGATCTTTTAAATTACAAGTGCAATTGTGTGGTATATGAGTTAGTTCTGTAATGGCCTGGTGTTCTGTCTTGAATCAGTTCTCTGCCTTATACCAACTCTCTGCTGTGATAGGCTGTGACTCCCCACAACTATGAAAATTATAACACATTCTCAGAAGATGAATGAATGAATGAATGAATGAATGAATGAATTTATAATTCAATACACATTCATGATTTTGGTTTAAGCCATATCTGTTGCATTAATTCACTTTTTTCTTTTTTTTCTTTTCTTTTTTTGCAGTGTATGGTAGTGTTTAATTTTACTGCAATTTTCATTTAGTCTCACAAAGACTGCTTCTAATTTTCCTCATTGAATAAGTTTTACCATTTTTACACAGATATCTAGTAAACTGATTTTTATTAAGGACACATGATTATTTTTATCCACAAGAATGTAACACCCGCTTCACACACTGCAAATACGTACTTAATATTTAGTAAACACTAAGCAATAATTATTTGTAAGAAGTATATTAGTGCTCTAATAACTAGTTGTGCAACAATCTTTGAAAAGGTTTAATTTCTTTTTGCCTGATTAAGGAGAAAACGGACAATGTTGTTTGAATGCTGGGCTTCTGTGAATGAGTATTCCATCATTCTATAGAGTTCTTACCCACAAACAGTGGGGTTCCTGAGTGTTGCATTGAGATGCTTGCATATAGCTTTGTGGTGTGATCACACCAGTAAAGTAACCCTTCTGCTACAGCAGATCTGTGGCACTTCCTTATTGGCAGATTATGGTACAGACAAGTGACCAGAAGCAAATTTAGGTACTTCTTTATACCTGGCTAACCCCGGTTCCAGTGCTTCATATTACCAGATTATGTGTAGGAACTTCACTTTGTAGGAAAAAATACCTGTCATTTATTTCTACTTACTGCATTTGATTACAAGGAGTGGCTGACTGTGCTATATAAGACCCCTTTCCAATGGAGGCTTTGGGAAAAAGGTTCTATGTTGAACAGAAAGACATGTTATACAGTGCATCATATTTGATCTTGCATGATAATTAGGCGACAGATATGATAGACAAAGCACTACATAGTTACATGGTGACTACACAATGATACTGAGCATTTCTGGAGTTACTAGTGCTTGCTTTCTAAAAAAAACATTACTGAAATGCTTCATTTTAAGTGAAGGATATTTTTTAAGATGCTAAATATAATTTTTCATTGTAGCATGTTGGAGAAATTATGTGGTGTAAGGTTTGTTTTGCTGTGTGTACACTAGGATGTAAACACATAGTCTTCCATTCTTTGAAATATATTTTGTTGTAAGCAAGAAAGACAGTGCATTTTTAAATGTTTTAATTGTCAGTCTAGCTTCCAGAATGTTGTACTCAGAGCTTGGGTTACTGTATTAGAACATAGCCCTCAACTGCCCCTGATTTTGACATCCATTTTTGATATTTTCTAAAATTTGCAGTTTTCTGGCAGTCATTAAGGATGCCCTGATTTTGCTTCATATTTTTGATCTGTTGCATATAACGTTTTCTGATTTTCTAGCAGACAGTTGAGGACTGCAGACTGCAAGTTTAAAATTCGAATATGTATGATTTGTATGTAACTGCAAGCCTGAAAATAGTGGAGATGCAGTCAATAAATAATGACAGATGTATCCTTAAATGCATGCTAATATAAAGCCCATTATTCCAGATGCATTTATAAGTATAGAAAAGCAATATTTAAAACCTCTCCCTGATATTGGACATCATCCCTCATTATTTTTTGCAGCTTTGACACTGAGTCTTGGGCTAAAAGGTTGATGGCTTTTGTTGAGAGTACTTTACTAAGGTGGGGGGGGGGGCTGACTGACTGCTGAGAAGCTGTCTCGTTTTTTTGCCACATGTTTTTGTTATGTTCCCCATAAATATGTTTATTTTTTTTCAAAGCGTTGAAGATTGCAGTCACTAAATAATGGCAGAATTTGAGTTTTGGGCTTTATCTCCTTTGGAAAATACTCACAAAAAGCTAGTATTCTGGCATCTAAGTGCATAACAGCAACATTTAAAATCAGTCCCTGATTTTTAGTTTCTGTTCCTCATTATTTTTGGTTTTGTCCTGATTCCAGTGCTAAGAGGTTGTGACTGAGATGCATGCTTCTCTGATTTTGCCTTATATTTTTGGAGGTGATCATTGGAAAATGTGTCTTTTGTAGCAAATCATTGAGAAATGCAGTTACTAAATAATAACAGATATTCAAGTTCCAGACTTTGTATCCATTAAAATATACATGCTAATGCAAACCTGTTATGGTTGTTATTCTAGCAGCTTTCTAAGTTTAGAAGAGCAGCATTTAAATCATGCCCTAGGTTTTTGGCTGAATGATTGGCAGCTATACGCCAGAAGACTTTGCTGGTGGTGGCTGGCAAGCACATGTCCATGTCTAAAGCTATCAGAAATGCACTGTTCAACCATTATTTTATTGTATTATAGTTAAACATCTGAGATGTGCAGATAAGACCATATTAACTGCTGTGTATGGAGCACTGACTGTAGAGGAAAACAAACTGTCTGCTACTGTTTGGTCATTGTTCTGGTTTTATTGATAATGTACGTTTTGTTAAAGAAGTTGGAATACATTATTGTGACTACTGTTATAGGGAACGAGTTGAAATACATTTATTATAGGATAATTATTTACAGCAATCAGGTATCTGATGTATATGAAGTCAACAAAATAGTTATAACTGCTGGGTGTAGGTGGAGATTGAAAATGAAGGTATCTTACCCGATTGTCATGGTTTGTAGAAGTAATGTACATTTGTATGAGAGCAACTTAGATACTTTATTGTGGCTACACTGGCTACTGTATGTTTGTATGAAACAAACTTGAAGTCCATTCTTGTGATTATTATTTTTATGATAATCAGATGTCTAAAGCTTGCAAAGTGGTTAGTGGTGGTCTTATCTATTTGTGGAGGAAAGTCATCTGCTCCTTTTAAGTAGTCTTTAGTCTAGCTTTACAGGGCTACTATGCATTTGCAAGAAGTAAGATGGAATAATTTACTCGGCTGTTATGTCTTTTTATGAAACAAACTTGAATTATGTTACTGTGGGCCATTACTTTGTTATCACAATCGTATGCCTAAAGTGTGCCTAGCATAATTGGCTATAACTCTCTGTGGGTGTGGTAGGGCCATTTTTGGATGAAAGTTATTATTTCTTCTTGTTATATGCTCATTTTAAACAGTCATTAATCTGGATTTCCAGGACTGCTGTGCATTTCTGTGAATTAAAGTTTGAATATTTTATTGTGGCTACTTTGTGTTTTGTATGAAACTTGAAATACAGTACTCTGGTCTTTATTATTATTTTTTACAATATGTAGACATATGAGGTGCACACAGTCAACAACATAACTATAATTGATTGGTACAGGGGCTGTCTGTGTAAGAAAATGACTGACCCTGCTGTTGTTATCAAGTTAAATGGCCATTAATTTAACTCTGCAGGACTAGTTCACTTTTTGTATAAAGCATTTTAGAAAACTTTGTTATGGCCATATTTATCACATTCAGAATGTGGCATGTTCACAGTCAAAGTAACTACAACTGATGAATATTAAGATTGATGGATTATCATGTCAGTTTGGGTGGCCTTTTGTGGCTGAAGGATTCCAAACCTCTATTATGGATTAGTATATATTTTTTTACTTTTTGACAGAAAAATATTCAAGAGTATAAAGGTAAAAGACCCTCAAACAAATTTTACTATATTTAATAATAAATTATTTATTAAGTGATAAATATCATTTAAAATAATCTGGTAGATAAATATACATTAGAAACAAGCAGGATAGTGAATCCAAAATATCACTTGCTTTTACGCATGGTGCTTAATTAAAAAAAGTGTGTGTGGACATGGCCATGATTTAAATACCACCTGGGTACCAAGTTATGCCAAATCCATCACTGACTGTGGTGGTGGCAGTTAACTACCTTGGGGTCAGATCAGAAGACTGTACTGTTATGGAGTATTACCAGACTTCCCTAGAATTGTGTGTGTGTGTGTGTGTGTGTGTGTGTGTGTGTGTGTGTGTGTGTGTGTGTGTGTGTGTGTGTGTGTGTCTGTGTGCGTGTTTTTGTGTGTGTGCATGCTTCAGTGTATGTGTGTGCATGTGTGTGTGCGCAAGAGTTGGATAAGTGATCACTGGAAGCCACTAAACACAGAGACAGAGTACTGAGAAAGGGGTCTGGTGAACTAGGTCAAAGACTCTTTCTTCAATGTATTGTGTTCAGTGTGAAACCTATTCATGGGGCTGCATGAGGGAGGCCCATACCTAGTGTAACAGTGCATATTTTCTGCTTGCTGTTGTGACCATGCTTTACTGAATGATTTGTTTAGTGATTCAGATGTGTGTGCCTTATTTTGATCCATTTAGTACCAGTTCTTTGACTTGAGAGACCATAACATTAAGATAATAAGTTTTCTGTGCAGTGTAGGGGACCCAGAGACCTTAGCACCTGTCCTGCACACTTAATAGTAGTAGGGTAATGTGGGATTCAAGGGCTCATCTGTCTGTCACTAATGAGTCTTTGTGCGCTTCACTACTGGAGTGAATAACACAAGATCTTAATGAGGTTTGCTACTGCATATCTGGGGAGAGAGTGAAAGTAAATTGTACCTTTGAATGTGTGTTTGTGTGTGTGTGTGTGTGTGTGTGTGTGTGTGTGTGTGTGTGTGTGTGTGTGTGTGTGTGTGTGCGTGCATGTGCGCGTGTGTGTGCGTGTGTGTGTGTGTGTGTGTGTGTGTGTGTGTGTGTGTGTGTGTGTGTGTGTGTGTGTGTGTGTGCAAATCTGAGGTCACTGCAATAGAAGGTTTTATGCTCTTCCTCTAGGTTCTGGAATCAGAGATGGTGTGTGATTTGTCCATAAATAAAATGCAGTTGTTTTAGTTTTGATGAAATCATATTTATTTTGATGCAACTGCTTTCACTTTTAATAAATTCTGTTATAGTAAGTTGTGGAAACATGGGCTCAAGAAATTCATGTTTATTGATATGTTTTTGCCGTTCTGCTACGTAACCTTTTATGCTTGGTGAGTGGTTCATTGTAGTAATATGCTGATGTCATCGTAAAGCAGTCTAGAGAGCTTCTCTACAGAGTGCATATTCCTTGAGGGTCTGGTGCCAGATGGTTTAGACATCAAGGATCAAAACACCAATGACTGCTCACCATTGGAAATCACTGCTAGTAACAATGTGGTTTTTATTTGTACACTGACACTGATCCTTTTGTTTTGTGAAATCTCTCCCTTTGTGTTTGTGCAACCACAGAGTTAGCATGTGTATGTTCAGTTGCATGGGAGAATTGTCATCCCTGCAAAAAAAAAAAAAAAATAATTCTTACAAGTTGTACTCTAATCCTTTGTATTTTATGCATTTGTTTTCAGCAATGTAATTTATCAGCTTTTTGTCATTTGAAGTTTCATAGTAGAAATCACTCTGCAGTTATGCTTAACATAGATTAGCAGCAGTTCAGAAGTGTAATTCTCTGGAGTCATTTTGGTGGAATAGGTGCTCTGCTATGCAGGCTCATCAGTAGGTAAACATTGATGTTAAATGTGTGCCGCATATCTAAAAAGCTTAGCCAAACTCTGTACGATAATCCTCATGAAAATGCAAAGAAATATCATGCATGTATTTCTCTAGTAATCCCAGATATGCTCATCACTAAATGAAAAATTGTACTAATAAATATAAAAATCAAGTACATTAAAGATAAAGAGACATACGCTAGTCAGAGATGAAAGTACATTTTTTTTTTGGCATTTGCATTTTTAGTGTCTTTCCACATCAGAACTACAGGGTTCTTTATTTCTGTCTTGCAGATTTCTTCCCTAAGATATGAACTGCTAATGTAGTAACTTAACAGAGATGTCACTTAGAAGAGGACTATAACTAAACCATAGTCAGAAAAAAAAGACATAAAAGGGTGTTCACAGATTGTGTGTTCCTTGTACATGATGCTCTCTGGAGAAAATCAGTGGTAAAAGAAATGATAGAAATAAGACCCAAATGTGACTAAAATGTTATATTCTTAAAGCATCAAATTGATTTTCAGATTTACAAGAATAAACATTTTTTTTTACCTTTATAAGATAATTTAATATTAGATCCCCACTTGCAAATACACTTCAATGCCAAACTTGATGAAATATGTTGTTTTGGTTTCAGAAGTTCAAATGTTTCCTATTTCTTGTTATGGTTTTGCTGTTGTAAATGTACAGAATACTGCACTAGTTTTATATGCACTAGGTGGAGCATGGTTGACAGTACAAGGAGATAACCATAATAACAATTTATAAGGGGAGAACACAAACCTCTAATTTCCAGTCATAAACACCCTCTTTAGGTTACAATCTGCAGTAGACGTAAGAGCATGACCTTTCCTAAGGCATCATGTTGCAGGCTTACAGGGCCTCTGTGACAGCCATAAAATGTTTTGCAGTAGCTTTTCAGCACATATGCATTGTTAAAACTGGTCCACTTAACAAAATTTATGAATAGCTATATTCTTCAGGAATTCGTGTTACAGCTGTTTTTAAAATAATGATGCTTCTAACTGAATATTTCTAGATGATGCCATTTTTAACATGAGCAAAATGAGTTTAAAGAACAAATAGTGAACAGAACTACAAAACAGAAAAGATAAAAACCTCAATAACTGTAATATTAGTTCTGCAAAGTGTCAGTTACAGAAAAACTATTAAACGATGGGATATAAATTAAACACTGTTGCATTATTTTCCGGTTTACTGAATCAGATGAGGAGCCTTGCCCTTTCAAGTAGTAAGATTAATTATGCAAACCTGTTAGCAGTCATGTTAATGTACATGCAAAACAATTTATTTTTCTCTTGTTAGTATGAATTTCAAGTGATATAGAAGGCCAAAGTAATCATCGCGGGTCATCACATATTATTTCAGTGGCATGCCATTTCACTTTCACTGTGCTGATAACACAGTACGATAGGTAGCAGAGTCGCTACAGTGCTGTGAAGCATGCCATTTGGAGCTGATGGGCTGAGCTTCAGAACTGTCATTTATTCATTGTGGCTGAATATTCACTGGGTAAGCAAATATATTTCTAAAGCAATAGGCAGTAATTAACAAAGGTACTGCTGTGTGTCATAACCTTCCTGAAGTGTGGCATTCAATTCTCACTTGGATGTACCTTAGAACTGTAGGTCAGATGACAGGGCAGTCACATATTGCCAAAAACCTGAACTGCTTTTCAAACCATAATATGGGATTAAATTTTCATAAATAGAAAAGAAAATATTTATTTTATGTTACATTGCAACTACTTTTTCAGCTCTGGAGACTTTGTTATTTAAGATTACTGAGAAGTAAGCAACATCTGCTGTGTAATCATACTGTGCACAGAAAACGGTG
Organism: Protopterus annectens; assembly: GCF_019279795.1. NCBI lineage: Eukaryota > Metazoa > Chordata > Ceratodontiformes > Protopteridae > Protopterus > Protopterus annectens. The sequence goes on along the minus strand of NC_056728.1, from coordinate 542,336,642 downwards.
TGGAAAAGGGAAAGTGGTCATTGAAAGAAGAAAAAGAACACAGAGTGAGGGGGGAGAGAGAAAGTCAAATGGGATAAGGAGAGATATTTGAAGTATATACTGTTCTCTTGCACTTTAATTTTTCTTTCGTTTTCAGCAAAAAAACTAGGAGGCTCTTATTTAATGACAGAGCAGGCACTGCATACTACTTTTGTAGGGGGTATGTGATACTTCAGTTATTGGACACCAAATGTTATATGTTTAGTAGATGTTGCATTGATTTACTGCTCAGAAAACTAATATGTGGCCAAAACATTACTAGCAAGTCTCGATCAGAAATGCACACTTCTTCATCTTAATCAATTAAGATGGGCACTTTATATTTATGAAAAAGTATGATCATACCATTTTTCAAATTGTTAAATACATCAGTTATGGATAAATGTTGAGATAGAAACATATATCCATAAGCTACACGCAAAGGCGAAACATAGGTGCTTTGAATTTCATTCTTTCCTTAAAATGCAAAAGTGTACAAGATGATGAACCAGGAAATTGTTTTAGGTTCATAGGTTCATAGGTTCATACTAGGCTATCTGCCCTAGGACATTTATAAGCCTAGCCAGAGTGTGTTTGGCTTTCGCCACCCATTTTAAATTTATTTTGCTAAGCCCTTTTTCGAGGTTAGTATACTGTGCCTCTGTCTAACTGTGACACAGAAGTGATACCCGGGGTAAACCTACGATCTCCCATCCACTCATCAAGATTCCTCCTGAAGAGAGTCGATGAGGGACTCTGCCTAACCTGGACTGGGATTTTATTCCAGAGTGAAGGAAGCCTTTGGGTTATGAATCTGTCCCTCCAGCATGTCCTATTTATTTCAGTGCTGAGGTTCAAGTCTCTCGAGCGTGTAGCTCGATGGGATTTGAATTTTCTGAGGTGCAGCATGTCCATTAATTCCAGGTTGGACATGGCTTTATACGTCAGGCACAGATCGCCTCTGAGCAGGCGGTATGCCACTGAGTAGAGCTGGAGTTTCTTTAACCGGGCAGCATATGGCATCTGTTTGAGCCCTATGATCCTCTTGGTGAGGTACTTTTGGGGTCTTTCCAGTTGCTGCAGGTGTCTGGTAAGGTACATCCCGAAAGGGGCATTGTGCTCAATTATGGGCCTGATGAGGGATGAGTAAAGAGGCACGAAGACCTCCCCTGATCTAGATGTGAATCCCTTCATGATTAGGTGGGCTATATAAAATGTTTTTCTAACCACTTTGGCCACGTGGTTGTCAAATGAGAGATTGCTATCAACTTGGGTCCCCAGATCCCTAATTACTTCTTCTGTACTTAATGGATTACCACCTATGTGGTAATTTGTGGGCACTTTGTTTTTGCAAAGGGGATGACTATACACTTTTTGGCATTTAGCTTGAGGCCATGGTTCTGGCACCAGTTGTCTGTTTCTATGAGGCCCTTTTGGAGGATGCTTGTGTCGGCTGGAGAGTCGATTATGGCGCCCAGTTTGCAGTCATCTGCGAACTTAGTCAGCCACAGTCCTTCTGTGTTGGCCTGTACCTCCGAGAAATATATACCGAACAAGAGAGGTCCCAGGACTGAGCCTTGTGGGACGCCACTTGTAACTGGTTTGGAGTCTGACATGGCTCCAGCAATTCTAACCATGTGGGTTCTGTCCTTGAGCCAGTTTGCAACCCATCTAGTGACATAGGGGTTTATATTTAAGCTGGTGAGCTTATCTATAATGCCCGAGTGGGGTATTGTATCGAAGGCTTTTGCGAGGTTCAGGTAGACTGTGTGGACTACCTTCCCCTCATCAATGGCCTTGGTGACTGTTTCAAATAAATCAACCAGGTTTAAGAGGCAGGATCTGCCCTTAACAAAGCCAAACTGGGTAGGATCCAGTGTCTGTAGGTCCCCAATATCTTTATTTATGAGGTCCATGATGATCCTTTCCATAGCTTTGTAGACCAAGCTAGTCAGGCTTATGGGGCGATAGTTTCCAGGATCCGTTGAGGCACCACCTTTGCAGAGAGGGACCACTGTTGCTGTACGCCACTCTTTGGGTACATATCCTGTAGTAAGGCTGAGATTGAACAGTAGTTTTATGTTTGGGTTTAGCTCTTCTTCGAGTTCATGTAGTTAGGTAGTAAACATATGAGAAAAACAGTTATGTAACTAAAATGTCTGTGTAGCACTGAATATCCGTGAATTGTTGAGAATTATACCACAGCATTGTGTACCAGTACTGAAAGTATAATGGTAGTAGTGGTTATAAATGCATATATTTCAATGAGACGGTACAGTCTGCTAGATTTATCACTGCAAGCAGAGTATTCGTGATTTTAAGTATACATGTTTACGAGTCTTGAGTTACTAGAGCATATTTCTGAGGCAGGTACTCTGAGCATTCATAGGTTCACAGGTAGGTACTAGGCTGTTGGCCTAAGGGTCGAGCAGAGCCACAGAAGTGATCCCTTGGGTGTATTTCCTATTTTCCATCCACTCATCAAAATATTTCCTGAAGAGTGCTAATGGGGAACGTTGCTTGACATAGATGGGTAGCTTGTTCCAGAGTATGGGAGGTCTCTGGGACAGGAATCTATCCCTCCAGCATGTCCTGTTTATTGTGGTGACAAGGTTTACGTCCCTAGAGTATGTAGCTCAGAGGGGATTGGGATTTCTATAGGTGTAGCATGTCCAACAGCTCTGGGTTTGACATAGCTTTATATGCTAGGCAGAGATCACCTTGGAGTAGGCGATATGCTACTGAGTAAAGTTGGAGTTTTTTTGACATGGTCAGTGTAGGGCATCGGTTTGAGGCCAGTAATCCTCTTTGTGAGGCACTTCTTTGGCCTTTCCAGCTGCTGCAGATGTCTTGTGAGGTACATTCCAAAAGAGGCGTTGTACTCTATAATGCGTCTAATGAGTGTCGAGTAGAGGGGAACAATGACCTCTTTTTCATGGATGAAAACCCTTTTCTGATGAGGTGTGCCATGTAGAAAGATTTCCTGACTACTAACCCAATGTGATTATCAAAGGAGAGACTACTGTCCACCTGGGTCCCAAGGTCTCTTATCACACATTTGGCATTACGTAGACTGCCACCCATGTGGTAGTTCATGGGTACAGAGTTTTTACCAAAGGGGATGACAGTGCACTTTTTGGCATTGAGCTTGAGGCCATGACTCTGACACCAGGCATCTGTCTCAGTGAGGCCCTTTTGTAGGATGTCCACATCATTTGGGGACTCGACTATGGCTCCTAGTTTGCAGTCATCTGCAAATTTCATTAGCCAAAGGCCTTCTGTGTTAGCCTGTACTTCAGAGAAGTAGATACCAAACAGGAAAGGTCTCAGGACTGAACCCTGTGGTACTCCACTTCTCACTGGTTTGAAGTCAGATTTGGAGTCTGTAACTTTTACAGTGTGGGTACTGTCAGTGAGCCAGTTGGCAACCCATCTTGTGACATAGGGATTTATATCTAGTTTAGTGAGTTTAGCTATAATTCCAGAATGGGAGATGGTGTCGAAAGCCTTGGCAAGGTCAATATTAGGTTGTGTGAACCACCTTACCCTCATCTACGGCTTTGATGACTGCCTCAAAGAAGTCAATCAGGTTCAGGAGGCATGATCGGCCTTTCACAAACCCGAACTGGGTGGGGTCCAGAGTTTGGAGGTTACCAATGTCTTTGTTTATGAGTTTCATGATGATACGTTCCATGGTCTTAGAGACCAGGCTCGTCAGGCTAATAGAGCGATAGTTCCCAGGATGAGTGGTGGCTCCCCCTTTGTGGAGTGGGATAACTGTTGCTGTGCACCATTCAGTGGCCACAAAGCCTGACGTGAGGCTATGACTGAACATGGTGCTTAGGTGGGGAGTCAGTTCATTATGAAGTTCATTTAAAATGCAGCCTGGGATGTTGTCCAGTCCCATGGATGCTGTGTTTTTGGCTTTAGGGAGTGCAGCTTTTACCTGCATAGTTGTGATTACAGGGACTTTGCATTCTTCCTGTATAGATATGGGCCCTTTAGGGGGTGAGAGGGGGGTAACGTTAGCACTGAACCTATCTGCCAGGATGTTGGCAATATCAGTTGGTTCTGTAATTTTCATGCCGTTGTGCTGGAACTCAGAGCAGATCTGGGTGTTGCCATTGAGACTCTTGACATAGCTATAGAATGTTTTGTGGTTGTCCTTAGAATCAGTGGTGATTTTGTTTTCATAGCTAGCTTTGGAGGATCTTATAAGGGATCTCAGCTTCTTACTGAGGCTGACCAGGGAGCTCCTGCACTCATGGGATTTTACTCTCTTTTGCAACAGTTTCTTCCTTCTGTTATAGAGTTTGTTTATGGCAGGGGACCACCAGATTGGCTTCCTTTTTTTGGAGGATAGTATGTTGGTTCTGTCTGGGATAGCACAATCCACGCACTCGTGTAAGTGCTTGTAGAGTGCATTTGTGTAGGATTCAGCAGTCGTAACTGTATTGTCCATCTGCATGGGTGTCATGAAGTTTACCACTTCTGTCTTAAGGAGCATGAAGTTGGCTTTGGAGAAATTTTTTACCATAGTTTCCTTAATGGGGGGTGGGGGCGGGATGTGGATATCTAGGGTGATTAGCTTATGGTCGGATCTGACCAACAAGGAGTTGACTTCAGGTGTGGAACACCAGTCACTCATGTTGGTAATGACTAGCTCTAGGATATTGTTGCCCTTGGTGGGGGTGTGGATAACTTGATCTAGGGCATTGGAATTTATGAATTCCAGAAAGTGTTGAGCAAAGGTGTTGGTACATGAGTAGTTTTCCCATTTAATGGTGGGGTTGTTGAAATCGCCCTTTATTAGGGTGTTTGGTTGAACCCTAATATTTTCCAGTATATCAAGAAAAGAGGGGTGGGAATCCTGGGGCATGGTGGGGGATCTGTAGCAAGCTACAATTTGGATCGCAGTTTTGCCCAGAGTTAGTTGCACTTGGATAACCTTGGATGCATTATGTTGAGCAACTAGCCTGGGGGTGTGGATATCCTTAATGAGTATGGATACATCTCCGCCTTTGGTGTTCCGGTCCAGGTTAGATGGCCGAAAAGTGTGGTATGAGTTATAGCCTGGTAATGCAGGGGTGCTCTCTGGAGCCTTGAACCAGGTCTCAGTTACTGCACAGATACTGATGTTCTCCATTTTAAGGAGTGCCTCGAGGAAGTGCATTTTGAGATTTAGACTTCTAACATTGAGTAGCATTACCCTCAGTTTTTGCTTGCCTGTTCCTGTTACGGTGGTGAATTTGTCATTTGAACCTTGCCTAAAAAGGGCACTATTGCAGAAGTGCATCAGTTTGGGGAGATTTAGAAGCCTATTTGCAAGGCTATGCACTAGTCTATCAGTAGGTATTAACCTCAGAAATGTACAACATATGTATGAAGAGGTAGATTGCAGTTGGGTATGAAAAGAAGTAAGAACATCTCCACTTAATAATAAATGCATGACCAGCTAAACTCAAAACTTCATACACACACACACACACACACACACACACACACACACACACACACACACACACACACACACACACACACACACACATCTTAGACAGCAAGGTACAGTTGTTATTGTTTAAAAGACCATACAAGTTAGTAGTGATGCTTAATGTGTGCTGACATCTCCAGCAAGTCAAACGGTTGTGCAAGAAAATGTTTTTGTTGTTTAGATAATCTTTGATGGAAGTCTGTATAGTGCCAGATATTCACTGAGATGTCATTATTACATAATGTATGTATTTGAATATACAAAACATTTAACTTAGTTGAATCCCATAGCATTTGACCGACTCTGCTGTCTTAATTGGTAATGATTATGAAATGATGCACCCAAAGGGTTGCATATGATTAGTTGTTTATATTCAGAAACACATTGCTCACTTTTTGATGGATTATAAAATCTTTTTTTTTTGCGCTACAAAAATAAGATGTCCGAAACTACTGCAGATGACAATTATCCCATCAAAGTAATTTAATATGAAACTCATGTGATTTCGACTGGACTTCTAATTGCCGATTTCCATTTGTAACCTTAGTATACAGTCTTAGTAAGCACCGGAGTTGCTGTGGCGGAATCTTGGCACAATGTACTGTTTTACTCTGAGGTGAAGAGGCCGAGTGTCCATCTGCATGGCCAGCTGCCTTCATTCATAAAGTTGTCGTAGAGGAAGGGAACAAGCTGAGGAGAGAATCACGTGTTTATAGGGATACTCCATGAGCATGGGAGGATGGTTTGAACACTAGTTAATGCAATACTGTCAAATGTAGCCACCTAGATGTAATGTGATTTCGAGCACTTCAGTGTAGAAAACCACTCTGGCAAGCACATTGCATGCTATGAATATGGCAGCTTAGAGATGCACAAGTGCTCTAATGTAATGTCTGGAGGATCTGTGGTTGCTTTAAGTGTACATTCTCAAAACCACTGGATGCTTATGATTACATTAACTCATGCTGATAGATTATGCGTAGAAGGTAAGTGATACACAGGAAGGCTGTGATGCACCAGTGGTGGTGGGATGATGGAAGATATAAATGTACAAATGTGCAGCTGTTTCACAGCACTTGTGCTAATATAAAATGATCTGGACTAGGCAACTAGTCTTTGTGTACAAAGAAAGTGAGGAGACAGAAGACACTATTCTTCAGAGGGAAGCACTCTGGTCTCCTGTCATTAATGCTTCTATCTGGAGAGCCATCACTTAATTTATCATAGAAATAGACTCTTATTTCAGCTTTGCATGACTACAGCTGGGACATATGATTACTATTTCATTAAGATCTCACTTCATGTTCCTCGTGCATCCATCATACATAATTCTCTTTTTCCATGGCCTTGAGCAGCAGCCTCAAACCAGACTCAGAAACTGTGATACCCCCATTTTTACTTCTTTAAAATTTCCTTCACGTCAGCTACACACTACTACAGCCTTACATTGGCTTTTCCATTTCTCTTCTAGCATATTCATAATTCTTTTCTGTTTGTATTACCTTAATTTCCAGAGTGCTTGTATGAAACAGGTGAATGTGCTAAGTCTTGTTGGGAACTGTATTTTAATAAACATCCATTTTGCTTGAAATTTGACTTGGTGGTGACTTTTTTATTTTTTAGTTTGGACACTATTTCTCCTTGTGTGAATTCCTGTGGTCATTCTCTACAAATGTTTTTCTAACAAACACCTCAGGATTACTGTGGTAATTATGCAAGGAAGCTATGCTGTTCAGGACTTCAAATTTTCAAAATGTTTGCCCCATAAATGACATATTTGGCCCAGGTAGAAATCTTAAAAGATGTTCCCCATTTTATGTTCCTAGGGATTAGTCTGAACCTAATTTTATAATTCTTGGAAACCCTCAGCGAACAGGCTCTATTTTCATTTGAGACTGTTCAGTGAGAATACACTTTTCTTAGACCTTAGGCCCAGAATGCTGTTATCAAAGGGTCCCTCATGTAGCAAGTTTAATATAGCCTCCTTCACATCTGTTCCACTTATGAAGGCATCACCATTCTCTTCAAGTGCACCTAAATAAAATATGCAGATTTATAAAGCTTTTGTGTATCAGTAACCACCTTAGCATTTTATCTGGCAGCTTGGTGCACAGCATCAGTGGTTTTATATTAGTGTAGTACCTCACAGGATGCACACTAGCAAGTCCCGCCTAAACTCCGCCCACCATCCAACAGTCAGTGACATATTAGTAAATGTAAGTAATATTCATACTGATGCAGTATGAAAATTCATTGTCTATTCATAGCGTACCCTTTTCCTCAATGTAGTGAGATCTTGGAGTTGGTATATTTAATCACTGGGGGATGGGGGCGCAGGGTGGCTTGCCCCTCTGCAAAAACGAAGGAAAAAAAATAATAGCACTATAACTTCAAATATTTTTTTTCCTTCGATTTTGCAGGGTTGTAAGCCCCCTTGCAACCCCCAATGTGGGGGGGAGGGGTTGTGCCCCCCTTCAAATTTAACATAACAACTCCAAGATTGCCAAAAAACGAGGAACGAGTCAAAAGGTAACTAATAACAAAACAGACAGTTTTCATTGTACGTGTATCCAGTCAACTGCATTTGTTTGAGGGACTACTGAAAAGTGTGGATTGCCTGCATCTTCGTCTGCATTTTTTGCTTCATTGGTAAGAACTGAAGACTCTAAAGGAACACCTTGCAGCATTCTACTCTCCTTAATAACAAAATCAAGACCTGAAGAGTCTGAAGGAACTTCTTGATATAATAGCAAAAAAAAAAAAAACTGCATTCAGGTTTTTCACATTCTGTGTATTTTCTGATGAAGTCTGGGAGGTGCCTGGATGAAAACGCATGATGTTAAGTTGTCAATCTCGCCTTCATTCTTGCTGGATGGGTTCGGAGCCGATCCTCGGCTCCGACTCGGCCAATACTAAAGCTCAAGAGCTAATTCCACCGGCTCGAGGCTCCCCTATATCCCACAATGCTAGGCGATAACTACTCAGATCTCGTTTGCCGCTATAGCTGACGAGGTGCGCTTTTCTACCGGCTCAGGCAGGTTAGTCAAAATTTACCTTTAGGTACTGCTAATAACCCCCCTTTTTAGTTATAATACATATTCTATAGTTTAGTTCTAATTTTTAGTTATATCGACCCCTATCTGTCGAACCCTTCCTCTTTTACCCTTGTTCTAGGCCTTCGGCCCTTCCCTCACCCTAGTCCCTTATTAGATTAGTGTTGTAGGGGCTTGTGTGTGTGTGTTTCTGTATTAACAGTAATATTTTATTTTAATAATTTTTCTGTAGAGAGTGTCTGGATTGTGTGTGTGTGTCAGCCTCTCTTACTTTTACGATGTCTAAAGACAAGGTCTCAGGCTTCAAGAAGTGTGACTCGTGCTGTCAGAAAATGTCTCTGACAGACAGTCACACTTCTTGTGTGTATTGCCTGGGGGCCTTTGCACCTGCATGACTCTTGTGCTTTTTGTCATGGTTTTAGCCCTAGAGTCCTGCAGGAATGCAAGAATAAGCTTATCTTGCGGGGCTTATTAAAGCCTGAAGGCCCCCCGACTCAGTCTGTGTCGGAGAAGCCTTCAAAAATTTCCAAGCAGTCGGCTCCTGCTCCTGAGTCGACTGCTGAGAAGTCTAAGCAGGCTTCGACATCGGCTCCGGCCGGAGCCGATGTTTCTGAGCCTCATACTGTTACCTCGGCTCCGGCTGGAGCCGAGGCTGATAAGACTTTGTCAGCTCCGATACCCTTATCAGAGCCACATTCGAGAAAGAGGTCCAGGTCCCCCTCTATCGGATCCGTGCACTCGGCGCCAGGATCCCCTCTCCTTTCGGAGCGAAGTCACAAAACTCATTCCTCTCGGTCTTCCAGATTATCAGACCATGATTTGCAGAGGGTGGTGAGTAGACTTCTTAAGTCCGAGGCACTGGCCTAAATGCTGCATAGCCCGACTCACCAGTCAGTGGCTATTCCCGTTCCCCAATACATTCCTCCTCCGACTCCTTCGAGTTCGGAGCCAAGGCTTGTCGGAGCCATGACTGTCTGTGCGTCGGATCCGATACCTTCCATTTCGGCTCCGTCGTCTGCCCCGATCTCCTCTTTGGAGGGATCTCGGCGCTGAGTTTCCCTTGTCGGCTCCGAGGGGGCGAGTGGCATCGGACCCTTGTCTGACCCCGCTCTCCCTCTCGGAGCTTCGGCGCTGGTGAGTTCGGCTCTGACATCGGCTTCGGAGCCGTCTCTGTCGGTGCCAAGGGAGGTCCTTGTCTCTTCGGAGCGAGGGCCTCGGGCCTTGCCTGACCGGGGTGCCTTCGAGGTCATGCGGAGCGTGCTAGAACCAGGTTCTGCCCCACAGTCACCTCCTTCAGCCCCTCCATCTACAGTGCCTGCGGTGATTTCTACTCACCCCTTGTCCCACACCGCAGAGAGCCAACTCCTCAAGATTCCCCATTGGGAATTTCCTCCTCTTCCGAGGTCTCTCCTGACCCTGCAGGAGATCCCCCAAGGAAGAGGCAGTGCAAGAGGAAGCACATTGACTCCCCTGAGTCTATCACCTCTGACACTGACTTAGAGGAATCCGAAGGGTCCCCTCGATCCCCCTCTGAGGATGTCTCCTTTGCTGACATCCTTGAAATCCTCAAACAGAGGGGGAACTGGCCAGCACTTAATCCTTCGGAGGATGAGTCAGTGTATCTTGAGGCGTTTGGTTCTCACCCTTCTACCTCCTGGGTGTCCCCTCCCTTTGACCCCCTTATGGAAGTGGTGGCAAGGAAGGCTTGGACGGCTCCTGACTCAGTGGAACCCACCCCGAGGAGACCATCCAAATTTATTACTGCCCCCAAAGACAAAGAGTTTTTATCCAAAGGTGTCCCTGTTGATGCCATGGTGGTGGCTGCGGCCACAAAGAAGGAGTTAGCTGATCCTTCGGTTCCTGTCCATCCTCCTAATAAGGAATCTAGGACCATGGACAGGTACGGCAAGCGGATGTTCTCATCAGCCACCTTTTCAATGCGGTCGCTGAACTACTTATGCCACTTCACTCGTCTCCAAAGAGATTTACTCAAGGATATGGGTGAACTGATGAAGGATCCTACAGCTGAGGGGTTCAAAGACACAATGAACTCCCAGTTGGCAACCCTAAATTCCATCGTTAACTCCTCCATGCGGCTGGTCTCATACGCAGCATATGGGGCGAGTAGAGCCGCAGGCACAGGTGTTGCCTTACGAAGGCACACCTGTATGCGGCTATGCAACTTTGCGGACCCTTTCAAGGCATCCTTCACCAACTCTCCCTTTGATGGATCATCATTGTTTGTTCCACAGGTGAAGGATACATTGACCAGGTGCGAGGTAGAAGGTAAGACTCTCTCTGCCGTAGGAGTCCATTTTTCTACCCCTTCTAGACCCTATCCCAAAGGTCAAAGGGGAGGAAAGATGTGGTTCCGCAAACAATCCCAGGGAGTCTCATCTGACGCACAAGGCCGATTCCCCTCTAGAGGCAGAGGGGGGAATAATAATAGACGGCGCCCTAGAGGCAGAGGAGGTCCGCAAAACCAGGGTAGCAGAGAATTGTTCTCTGACAAACCCTTTCAGCACCCCTGAGGGGCTGCCTGGCTGTCCGCCTTCGGAGGCAGTTGGGGGAAGGTTATCACTGTACCCAAAAGCCTGGCTTTCCCTTACTCAAGACAAATGGGTACAGTCGATCATATCTGAGGGTTACAAAATTCCCTTCATTCACATTACAACCCAACCAAAAAGATCCCTTCCAGACGTTCCACCCGGTCTAAGGGAACAAGCAGCATTAGAAATTTCGAAGCTGCTATCAAAAAGAGTCATCCAATCAGTCCCGGCAGACCAGCAAGGATCCGGAATCTACTCCAAATTCTTTTTGGTACCAAAAACAGGGGACTGGAGACCCATACTGGATCTCAGCTACTTAAACAAGTTTGTCAAAAAAACAAAATTCCGGATGGTCACGCTACAGTCCATTCTACCCTTCTTGGGTCAGGACAATTGGATGTGCTCGATAGATCTTCAGGACGCGTACTACCACATCAAAATGAACAGACGCTCCAGGAGATATCTCCGCTTCAGGCTGGGAGCCAGTCACTACCAATTCAGGGCCCTGCCCTTTGGTCTCACTACAGCCCCCGGATGTTCACCAAATGCATGGCAGTGGTCACGGCTCACTTGAGACGTCAAGGATTCCAGGTGTTTCCATATCTGGACGACTGGCTCCTTACTGCCACCACCAGACATCAGCTTCTCCTATCCAGGGACTTCACCATTCAATCTTGTCAAACTCTAGGCATTTCAATAAATTTCGAAAAATCTGCCTTGTCGCCTTGTCAGTCTATTATTTTTATAGGCGCCACCTTAGATACACAGACCCTTTCAGCCAGACTCACAGAGCAGAGGGTGTTAGACATTCGGAACCAAGTGTCCCTTCTCTTACAATGTGTCAAAGTCAAAGCCAGACTGGTGTTGAAGGTACTAGGACTCATGGCAGCAGCTATTGCCCTTCTCCCCTTAGCTCACTTTCACATGAGGATCCTCCAATGGATGCTTTTTACTCAATGGTCCTTTCAACAACTCCCGATGTCCCATACCATATTGATAACTCAAGCATGCAAGAATCAACTGTCTTGGTGGATCACATCACCTCAACTTCTCTCCCCCCCCCAGTTGCCACGTTGACAACAGATGCCTCCCTGATCGGGTGGGGGGGGGCATTATCAGGGCAGGACAGTCCAGGGCACGTGGCAACCTTTCGAGTGCCACTTGCACATAAATGTCTTAGAGATGAGAGCAGTGCTTTTAGCGTTGCAAGCCCTTCACGACTCTCTTTCCAAGGGGACTATTGCAATTCAAACGGACAACATGTCCGTAGTGTGGTACATCAACAAACAAGGCGGAACCAGATCATACCCTTTATGTCGAGAAGCACTCAGACTTTGGCAATGGGCGATCTCTTCTCAGCGTTTTCTGATAGCAACGCATATTCCCGGGAAATCCAACGTTATTGCAGACAAACTGAGCAGAGCAATTCTCATGCCACACAAGTGGTCTCTAAAGAAGTCAGTTCTAGAAGAAGTATTTCTAAGATGGGGCCAGCCTTGCTGCGATCTTTTTGCTACTCCCCAAAACAGCAAGTGTCACGACTTCTTCACTCTCTTCCTGTTACCAGGCCATCCCACCAGAGACGCTCTAGTCCACGATTGGCCCCAGGGACTTCTGTATGCCTTTCCCCCCTTTCCACTGATACCTCAACTAATTCAGAAAGCCATTGCCTTGAGAGTGACAATGATCCTCATTGCCCCTTACTGGTCTCGACAGATATGGTTTCCCTTTCTTCATCGTTACCTTTTGGAGCAGCCTTGGCATCTGGACCCAGTACCAGATCTGATTACCCATCAATCGGGTCAGCTGCACCAATCTCTGTCTTCTCTAAACCTCACAGCGTGGTTTCTCCAATTCCAACCTTAGCCAGGCTTCCCTGAATATCTCGATCGGTCCGAGATATTTTGATAGCCTCTCATAAATCTTCTACCCGGAAGATTTATACTAGCAAATGGAAACGTTTTTCCCTTTGGGCATCATCGAAAAACATAGATCCCTTTACTGCACCTATCCAATCTATTTTAGACTTTCTAGCAGAACTCTTTCATTTAGGATCTTCTGCATCAACCATTAGAGTTCAATTGGCTGCCATATCAAATTTTCATGTTGGTGTCTCAGAATCCAGCATCATGGCTCACAAACTCTGTAAAGCATTCTTAAGGGGTGTATTTCTTCTCAAACCTCCAATCAAAGACCCCCCGCCTCAATGGGATTTGAACTTGGTTCTGGCATCTTTAATTCTTCCCCCCTTCGAACCGGCGGCTTCATGTTTTCTGAAGTTGCTTTCTTGGAAGACAGTTTTTCTGGTAGCTATAACTTCAGCGAGAAGAGTATCTGAACTCCATGCTCTGTGCAGTCGTCCTCCTTACTTAGTTTTTCACAAAGACAGGGTATCACTCCGTACTAATCCATCCTTTTTACCTAAAATTTCTTCTCAAATTAACCTAAACCAAGTTATTGATCTCCCCGTTTTTTTCTCTAACTATTCAAATAGGTCAGAACAAAAGCTGCATTTTTTGGATGTTCATCGCCAACTGAGATATTACTTAGACAGGACTAAACAATTCAGGAACTCTGATCAATTGTTTCTGTCATATGCAGAAGGTAAATTGGGCCTTCCAGTCACTAAAGTATCCCTTTCTAGATGGCTCACTTCTACAATTACCTTCATCTATGAGATCAGACATCAAAAACTACCCTCAAGACCTAGAGCTCATTCAACTAGGGCATTAGCTACATCCGTAGTCTTTCAGGACAGGTTGCCAATAGATTCAATTTGTGCAGCAGCCACCTGGGCTTCTCCTCATACATTCATTTCACATTACAAATTGGACATGGTTTCCAGAAGCCGTGCCAATTTTGGTTCCACTGTTCTCAAGAGTCTGTTCCGATAGGCCACCCGGGATAAGGTGCTAGGGACGCGGTCCCATCCAGCAAGAATGAAGGCGAGATTGACAACTTAACATTAAGAAGTTATGTACCTACCATAACGTTCCATGTTAGTTGTCTTCTTCTCGCCTTCTTTCTTGCGTCCCACCCTCCTTCCCCCAAGCCTGGACAGACCGACCGGAATTCTTTTGTGTTTTTCTTCCGAAAGTTGTTACTCCCACACATTCTCCCACCTCTTCTATCTTTACTGAGGTCTGCCTTTCCTTTACGCAGATTATTTGAGGTGGGTTTCCCTACTCCATTCTATGGAGACTAGGATTGCTTGGTATAGCTATCAAACGAGATCTGAGTAGTTACTGCCTAGCATTGTGGGATATAGGGGAGCCTTGAGCCGGTGGAATTAGCTCTTGAGCTTTAGTATTGGAACCCATCCAGCAAGAAAGAAGGCGAGAAGAAGACAACTAACATGGAACGTTATGGTAGGTACATAACGTCTTATTTTGTGGAACGTTAATTGTATGTACTAGCCAATAAAGAGTGGAGTTTTTCTGTCTTCAAAACCCAGTCTGTTTTGTTTATTAATTCCAAGATTGCACTACATTGAGGAAAAGGGTAAAGTACAAATAAACAATTAATATTCCTACCCCATCTGCATGGCTGTCAGTCATGCGTGTTTCCCAGTCTCATCTGTCAATCACTAAGACCACACCTACATCTGCACAGAATGGTCTGTGAGGTACTACACTAATATAAAGGCAGATCAAGGCTATGTGCACTAACAAGCTTCATCCTGTAGTCCTTGGTTTGGTTCCCACAATCTTCATTTATCTACTTTGAGATTTAAAGCAAGTTACTCCACCAGACAGTTGTCCTGGTTCATCCCTAAAAAGATGAAGACATGCAAGTAGATCTGCCAGGTTAAATTAAAAAAAAATAAGTAAAATAAAATAAATACATTTTTCAGGGCTTCTTGGTTCCCATTACAAATCTTGCTATCATGAAACTAATCTTCATGTTAAACTCTTTTAACTAGTGCCTGCCACTTGCATCCCATCTATGTCAAAGAGAGAACCATTACCTAATTTTTAACTGAAGTGGCATTCATATATTGCAAAACATCTTACAATTGTTAATTGTGATATCTGTCATAGGTCCAGCTGTCTATAATAATAATACCTATTTGCCAACTAGGTAGGCCCAGTGGACACAGCCTCTTTTCAGGGGAACCCAGGAGCAATGTATGGTTAAGTGACTTGCTCAAGGGCACACAGAAAGCAAATGAGGGCTTTGGGAATCAAGCTCTGTTCCATAGGGAGTACAGTACCCAGCCTTAACGCTATCAGCCAACTGCCAGTACAAATGGCTGCCTTGCAGAAATTATGAGCATTATTATCATGCCGCGGTGGTACAGCGGTAGGGTTGTTACCTCACAGCAAGAGGTTCTCCCGTTCAATTCTTGGCTTGGCTTGGGAGGGCCTTCTGTGTGGAGTCTGCATGTCCTCCCCGTGGTTGGGTAGCATTCGAAAGACATGCGTGTGTAAATGGGCGTGCCTTCGTTGAAGGTTGGGTATCGAGCTGGCACCTCAGCGTTTCGTAAAAATCTACTGCCAGTCATTAGCGGACCAGAGTTCTGCTGTGGCAACCCCTTACCAGGAAAAAGTCGAAAGACAAACAACAACAACCTTCTAAAAAAAAAAACTTTTGGCAGGTGCAAGAAACCATATAAAGCCCAGGATGTTATGCACTTATTTCAGACAGTGCTGCTTTTATTCTTTGACAGGTTTTAGTACCACTGCTAATCTAGGTACCCGATCTTTGCATACATATCTAGCTTATCAGAATTCCAGATGGGAAGTAAACATGTATTTTTCTATCTGGTTATGAATGTAGTATAGCTGCATCTTCTTTAATGTATGAATGGAGGGCTGAAATTTAAGATAGTCATCTTTGATCAGTGCTCTACCCTGGATAAACAAGTTCAACTAACTAACCGATTATCTAGTTATACATTTATTCCATATATAACAGCATTTCCATTTATATTATTTCCTTCACATTATCTAGTTTGATACTGTAAAGCTTTTCTTTATGTCAATTTTTGCTGATTCTTTGCAACCATTTCTTATAATGCTAATTCTGCCGCCCTTGTGACAGTACCCTTGCAAAATGATTACTGGTCAGTTGACCACCAATCCTCAAATAGAACAATGAAATATATCTGCATAATGCCTTATCCATTCATACCTTTACTATAAACCTTTACCATCTCAGTTATATCCTCTTAAAGGGAGGTGATAATTTGGCCTTTTCTTTCTTTTATTGTTGATCTGTTTATCCTGTGTCTTAATTAGTCATTCCTAAATCTTACTGGACAAGAGGGGGTAATACTTTTAATGGGCAACTAATGAATATTACACAGCTTATATTTTAATACTGTTATGTTATCTTTTTCATGGCAGAACTCTACTTGGGAGCACCTGAGTTGCATTTGTTGATTGGGAAAGTCCGACTCTATGCATGTCCATTTTCAGCGGAGACCTGGGGAGAAAAGCTCCACTGTTAAATTTTAAGCAAAATATAAGGTGTATACAGAAGTATTCAAATTTACATAGTACCAAACTTAACATGAACAAGTAACATAGCATTGAAGCTTAAGATTTAACATATTTACATAGACCAAACACATCTTTTACAGTTTTAGGTTGAGGCATTACATAATGGTGACCATTGTTAGTAGGGGTTGCATTTTTTGCTTTATACAGTTGAGTTGTGAGCAAGTTAGCCACAGTAGGGAGTTTAGCAACAAAGAGAGCAAAGATTAGACATAGTAGGGAGTATAGTAGCAGAGGAACAGACAGAGATGGGAAACTGGATAACAGGTTAAGTAAGAAAGGCAGGAAGAGTAAGTAGCTTAAGTATAGAGTAAGAGTACAGGTGTAAAGAGAAAAGTGTAGTGGATAGATAACAGAGTGTCCTAGCAGTGACATGTGGGTATTGACTAAGGGCTTAGAATTAGAGGTGGAACTGGAAGGATACTAGAGAAGTTGCATTCTTTTGATGATGAAGCTGAAGTCAGAGGGCAAGAGTAAGGAGAGAGGGTGGGAGAGAGGGAGGTCATCCAGGTGGGAAACATGTGCATATCCATATGTGCTTTAGGTGTTATTTCAGGAGTCTTTTAAATGTACTCTTTGAACCTGCTGAGGAAATAGCAGTAGGTAGGGAGTTCCAAATTTTGCCTATATAGTTAAGGAAGAAAGAGTCTCCTGCTGTGTTGTTGGTTTTGATGACTTTGATTATTTTTTTGTCTCTAGAGCGAAGTTTTCTAGTTTTAGCTTGTAGTTTTAGTAGATTGGCCAGAGCTGGAGTTTTGCCTGGGATTAATAGGAGATTATGGGAATGGAAAGTTGATGATAATTTAGGAGATTAGGGAATTCAAGCCAGCCAAGTTGTTTTAGGGAATGGCAGTGATAGGCTTGGTAGGGGGCATCGGTAGCAAATTCTGCAATTTGATGGTAACAGGTGTTTTGTTTGACAATTTCAGTTGAGTTTGACAATTTCAGTTTTGGGTAAGTTGGTGAGAATGGGTGAGGCATAAAATAGTGTGGAAAGGAGGTGAGTTTGAGCAATTGTTATCCTAGCAGGTTGTGTTAGAAATGGTTTATTTTTATATAGACTACCCAGTTTTTTGTTCATATTTTTAATGGTTTGATTTATATGCTGATCAAATTTGAGGTTATTATCAATGGTCACTCCTAGCAATTTAGTGTAAGTGTCATCAGTCCCATCCCTGGACACAATATTAAATGGGCTGGGTATTGTGGTAGATTTGGTAGATATTGACATTAGTGTTACTGGTTCTGTGCTCAGGTTATTTTTAAGAAATTTTATCTCAGGAATTTTAAAATATTTCTGCAGTCCTATCTTGCATTATCATGAGTAAAGAAACATTTGTCCATTTTTTTTAAGCTGAAAGTTTTTCTTTTTTCTCAGAAACACATAAACATAGGAGCTGTTTGTTGTCTGCTGCACTGATTAAGTTATGAAATGTAACTGCCAGGGGAGTTTATTATTTTTTCAGCATTGTGCTTAGAGCAAAGTCAAGTTCAATGTAGAGAATCTGCCTTTATAGAACCAACTGCATCTTTAAACATGACTTTTGGCTTTTAACATTTGGAGTACTACATTGCTGGTGTGAAGTTTTGCTGTCTGTTACCTTTTGGTGTGTTCAAAACAGATTAGGAATAAGAGAATTAAAATAAATAAATAAATAAATAAAACTTGTAATAAAAAAGTGGTCTCCGGGGATAGCAGGCTGCACTTGAGAACTGCACATACAGGTCAACTGTGCCTTCCAAATGATGCAAACATGAGATAAATGATCATCAAAGTTTTGTAAAACAATTATTCTAATACTGTTTGTAGATATTTCATGTTCAGTTTAAATTTCAGTACCAGAACTTTGGCAGGTTTTTTTTTATACTATATAAATGAGAGCAGTGCTGGTGATATAGAATATAGCCCTGATTACTACCCTGGTGACTGGAGTTCATCTTGTAGTTTGTGAATGTTGGTGCTGGCAGGGAAGCAGGACAGAACCATCTCTGGGAGAGGAGGAGGGGAGAAACTGGCTGCAAGCACTGCTGCTATCCCTTGGGGGAAGGTCAGGGTGCAGGTGGAATAATCACCAACACACCAGTGGATGGCAGACTTCATACCAAGTGCAAAGAAATGTGTGCATGCAAGAGGAGGAGAGGAGGACATTGTGGGCCACAGCAATGATACAGTTCACTCATTCTCTTGAGCTCTGTCACCATTATAAATGCTTAAATACTGGTCATCAAATTGGACACCTCTCATCCTGGATATAGGTGACAACCCCACAGGAGAAGTCTGGGCATGCTCTCTCTCTGTCTGATAGGAGGCTTGATGGCCAGTGGGCAAAGGTATAAAATAAACCAGAAAAATATTTCATATGTTATGTTGTCAATTTTCATTCTATCCTCAACTGTTGGGTTCACATTCGATCCTCAGATCCGACTCAACCGTTAGTTTAGCTTTTGGCCACCAAAAAACTCCTGAGCTCCTCCCTTACCCACAATGCCCTAATCACTAACATACCCCAGATCTTGTTTGCCACTTTCAAGAATAGACATGGCCACCATCAGCTCTCGAGCAGTTTTGACAAAATGATAAGTTTTTCAAATTTCTATTTGTCTATAATAGTTTATTTTTTTGCATTTCTATAAATCATCCCTCTTCTTATACTTTGTATAGTCTCTTTTTACAATTTTTGGTAGTTATTGTTCTCGTTTCTTGCCTTTATACTAGTTTAGTGTAATTTTTCATACCATGTTGGTATTTCTTTCCTTTCCCTTTCCTAACTTAAAAAAAAAGGATTTTTTCCCTTATCTTTCTTTTGAACTTCAAGATGTCAGAAAAAGGCCCTTCTGGTTATAAGAAGTGCCAAAAGTGACGGCACAAGTTTACCTTTTCTGACGCGCATTCTTTATGTGTTTATTATCTATGCCCAGATCACCTTTAGGTTGACTGTCTAATATGTAAAAACTTTAATTTGTATGTCATTTGGACCAAAAGAATAAACTCTTTTTGAAAGGGTTATTCCCTAAATCATTCTCTGAGGCTATTGCTGGAGTTCAACCTTCCAAGTGTAAAACTAAAGAGACTTCCACTAAGTCTCCTAAACCTTCAGGATCTTCAACTCCTTCATCCATGGAGCTGCCAAAGAAAAAACATAAATTGTATCCAAAGACTACTTCTATAATATCAGCGTCAGATCTGACAACTGCCTCCTCGAATCCCTTTGTGTGAGAAAGCCCTAGTTTGGACTACTCCACCTGACTTGGCCCGTTCTCTGATCTGGTCATCTGTTTCAGAGCCCCTGGATCCAAGTATGCTGGGACCGTATGGATTGGATCCAAACATATTTGTATTTTTGACTCCGAGGAAGTCTCTGAGTGTTCCATCTCTGATGGTTTTGGAGCCAGATGACTCACAGAGCAGAAGTATCCCTGTTGGATCTGAGGTGTTAGGCACAATTCTGAAGTTGTCAGAGCCATCTCTGCCCCTTGGAGCCTCAGCACTGGAGTGGGCCTACATGTTTCGACTCCTCAGTGATCCTTTTCTAGGAATCAGTGAGGTGGGCAAAAGATGTGGTTCAGAAAGTCCCAGCGTCCTTTCCAAGATCCATGTGAAGATAGTTCCCCCAGGGGCAGAAGGAGGAACTCGAAAGGATGCCAGTGCCCACTTGGCAGAGGAGGCCTACAGAACCAGAGGTCCAGAGATTCCTTTTCCAATAGACGCTACCAGTGATCCTAAAAGGAGGCCCGATTGCTCCCTTCTGGAGGAAATTGTAGGTTAATTATCCTTGCTCCAGAGGGCCTGTCTGGGCATCACAAGAGATACGTGGGTGCAGAGGATCATATATAGAGGATGTAATATTCCTTTTTCCCTGTCACCTCCTTCTGTATCAAACTTTCCCAATGTTACACCCAGTCAGATGAAAAAGCAGCAATAGAAATACAAAAGCTGCTAGAAAAAAAGAGTCATTTGAGAGGTCCCACCAGACCAGATAAAATCCAGACATTACTCAAGATTCTTTTAGTGCTAAAGAAAACAGGGGATTGGAGGCCAGTTTTTTATCTCAGTGACTTAATCAAATTGGTTCATCACACAAAGTTTCAGATGGTCATGGTTCAGTCCATTCTGCCCATTTTGGGCAAGGATGACTGGATGTGCTCAATAGACCTTTAGGATCTGTACTGTGCTATCACATAAAAATTAACAGACAATCCAGACGGTATTTACACTTTTGGCTGGGAGGCAGTCGGTATCAGTTCAGAGCACTACCCTTTGGCCTCATCACAGCCCCCAGGGTGTTCACTAAATGCATTGCTATGGTAGCAGCTCACTTGAGACTGCAGGGATTCAGAGTGCTTCCATACATAGAAGAGTGGCTTATTGCCACTCCAACCAGGCATCTACTAATAAGAGTGCGAGATCAGGTACCCCAGACTTGCTTCCATCTGGGGATAACTATAAATTAAAAGTCTCAATTACGACCATCTCAAACACTGGAATTCATAGGAGTGGCTTTCAACATGTAATAAGTGACAGCTTCTCTTCCTCACTCAAGAGTGCAAGCTATCAGATTCCAGGTCAGGGAAATAGTTCACAGTACCAAAATGTCAACCTGGTTGATTCTTCAAGAATTGGGGTCAATGTCAGTGGCCATAATTTTAGTTCCTCTAGCAAGATTTCATATGACAATTATTGATGCTAGCAATACAATGGTTAATTCTTTATCAATGCATGTCAGCCCAAATAAGAATCACTCAGTGGTACTCTTAGCGTTGCAAGCCTACCAAGACTGTCTCTGTTTCAGGACAATTGTGATTCAAACAGACATGTCAGTAGTTTTGGTACATCAACAAGCAAGAGGGAACCAGGTCTTACCTCTTGTGTCCAGAAACCCTCAAAGTGTGGCAATGGGTGAACTCTTCCAACTGCCTTCTGACAGCAATGCATATTCTTGGGAAGTCCAATGTAATAGCAGACAAACTGAGCACATACTTTATATTACCTCATGAGTGGTCTGTCAATAGGAAAGTGACAGATACGATTTTCTGTCAGTAGGGCCAGCTATGCTGTGATCTTTTTGCTTCCCCCCTTAAACAACAAGTGCAGCAGCTTCTTTGCCATGATCACCCCACAAGGGGAATCAACAAGGAATGCTCTACTCCATGACTGGTCCCCCAGTCTTCTATGTGCTTACCTCCCAACTCCACTAATTCCATAATTTCTGCAGAAAGCTGCTCAGTTGGAGAGCAAAGTCATCCTCATTGCACCTTACTGGCATTGACAGATTTGATCCCCTTCCTTTGGCCTCATCTGCTTTATCCATCTTGGATTCTGGATCCAATTTGAGTCCTCCTGTCTCACCCCACAGGCATACCTCATCTGGATATCTCAAACCTCAAGCTAATAGTGTGGTTTCTCCACTTCCTGTAGTAGCCAGACAACCAATGCTCTCTTCCCCTGTCATATACTTTTATCTTCCTGTAAGGCTTCTACAAGAAAACTTTACATAAATAAATGGAAAAGGTTTGTTTTCTGGGCCCAACAGAAACACATTGACCCCTTCTCAGCTATGGTATAAAGTGTTCTTGATATTTGGCAATGATTTTTAATGAGGGATCTAGCTCCTCAACAAATAAATTTGAGTTAGCAGCTATCTCTAACTTTCATATTAGATTCAACAATTCTTCCTTGGCTTGATCTAAGCATTGTAAGGCTTTTTTGAGAGGAAATCTCTTGCTGAGAATGTCCTATAAAAATCCTACTCCACCATGGGATTTAAATTTGGTACTACAGGCCTTAATTCATTCCCCCTTTGAACCAGCAGCAAAATGGGATCTTAAATGCCTAACCTGGAAAACTATATTTCTAGTGGCCATTACCTTTGTCAGAAGAATTTCAGAACTTCAAGCATTGTCCTCTGTTCCTCCCTACTTGATTTTTCATAGAGATAGAGCAACATTGCGTACCGACCCTTCTTTCCTTCCTAAGGTGGTATCAGAATCCGATATCAACCAATCCATTAATCTGCCAGTCTTCTTTCCTAAATTTGCAAACAAAGCTGAATATATGTTACATTTATTGGTTGTCTACAGACAATTACATTCTACTTAATAGAACAAAAGAAATTAGGATGACAAATTCATTATTTGTCTCTTTTGCATATTCTAAATTGGACAAATCAGTTGCAAAGTTGACTTTAGTCAGATGGCTGAAGGAATGATTGCATATCATTTTTCTACAGCAAACTGGGTCTGTCCTTACCAAAACCTTTAAGGGCTCATTCTTATCAACTCTGGGATTGCACCACAGTGTAGAAAAGGGCTTGTCAGACAAGCCTTTACTTGCCTTGGGAAAAATTCACCATTTCAGTAGAAACCCTCTCATGGGACACACCTACCTGAAGCACGTTTTAACAAATAACCTAATTTAGTTATTGCATCTCTTTGAAGTGAGTGACATTTGATTACCAGGAAAGTTTGACTCTCATGCCTGACTGTCACAGATCTTCTTTCACACAAGCTATCTATCTCTTTGCTGGACATCCTCGTTTCCTCTTACCTTCTTCCTGTCTGTAAAAATCGTCTTCATCCAATTATCTTCTGCCTTTCTGCACGTGTCCAAATCACCATAATCTGTTCTTTTTTATGTTTTCTGCAATTTGAGCTACTTTGGCTTCTGTTCTTATGTCCTCATTTCTTCATCTGTCTTATAGTGTGCATCCTACCACCCTTCTCAAGTACTTCACCTCCATCACCTCTAGATTCCTCATCTGCTCTACCTTTACTGCCCAGGTTTATGTACCATACAGTAGTACTGGTCGCACCACTGTGTACATCTTACTTTTCATCTTCTTTGGCATTCTTCTATCATAGACTATATTTGAGATTCTACTCCAGTTGGCTGCAGCACCTCTGATTCTAGCTTTGACCACTTCCCTTCTCCTCAACCACCCCTCCCAGATACTTGAAGCTATTTACCTCTTCCACTGTCTTCCCTTCTATATGAATTCTCAGTTTCTTCTTATTTCCCCAATTTGCTGCCGTTACCTCAGTCTTATCTGTTCTTAGTTTCATCCCATGTGCTTTCAGTTTTGCAGTCCATTACCCTATCCTTTGCTGACGTTCTTGGACAGAGTCTGTCTGTAATACCACATTGTCTGCATACAGCAGCTTTGTTGATCTGTCCCCTCTGACCTGTTTGCTAATGTAGTCTATCACTAGTATGAGCAGCAGTGGGCTCAGAGCTGAACCCTGATGTACACCCACTCCCACTGCAAACCCCTCTATGAGACTGAACACTGTTCATACTTGAGTCATTGGGTCCTTGTACATAGCCTGCACTAATTCTACCAATGTTTCTGGGACCTTGAACCACCACAGTATTGCCCAGATCATCTTTCCTGAGATCTTGTCATATGCTTTCTCCATGTCTAGGAATGCCCAGCTGGCCTCTTTCCTCATCTCTAGTTTCTTTTCAGTTACCTGTCTTACTGCAAACATCGGGTCAGTTGTGGTGCATCATGATCTGACTCTGAATTGCTTATCTCCCATCTTACATTCTACTACTCTGGGTATCCACTCTGGGTATCCATTTAACAATCACCCTCTCCAGAACTTTAATGCAATGTATCAGGAATTTGATGCCTCTGTACTGCCCGCATTTGGGGATGTGCCCTTTGTTCTTATACACTGGTATGAGTATGCTTATTCTGCAGTCATCTAGGATGCACCCTTCTCTCCGAACTGCTATAAGTACCCTCAGGAGTCATTTCTCCCCTGTCTCATCTAGAATGTTTATCATAACTGCTGTGTTTATCATAACTGCTGTGACCTTGTCCGAGCCAGCTGCTTTCCCTGACTTCATTTTTCTTTGTGCTATTCTTACTTCTTCTAGTGCGGGCTCCTCTTCCTCTCTGATTGTAGGCTGTGTTTGGTGCAGTACATCTTCTGTGGGGGGTTTCTTCATTTAGAAACTGCTGGAAGTACTCCTCCCATCTGCCTTTGATGTCCTGTGGGCTGATGAGCAGGTTGTTGCTGGCATCCCTTATGAAGGGTGTCTGACTATCTTCTTTATACTTCTGTCTCTGCCTTGTAACATGATATAGTTTCTTTGTGCCACCTACTAAGTCACTTTCCAGAAACTGTTAAGAGTGCCTCTGATGCCCTGTGCTTTGCTATTGCAACTCCTTTCATAGCTTCTTTGTTAGCCAACCAGTAGTCCTTCTTACCCTGGTCCTTCGTTTCTATCTCCCACTTTTTCCTGCACTCCGTCTTTCCTTTGATGACTTGTCAGACTTCTGCATTCCACCAGCAGCTTTCCTTAAGTACCTTATTTTCATACCTGACAAAGCCACAGATCTGTTCTGTAGTCTTCACATATGCTGTTTTGAGGCGCTGCCATTCTTCTTCAGCTCTGCCTATCTCCTTACACACATTCAAAGACACACACACACATGATCCATTTTCACTTGATTCTACATATACCATCCAAATAAATTTGATGCAATGCAGAAAAAAGCAAAGATTGGCCATCTGAGTTTCGACAAATGAAAGATACCCTGTACATATCTATATATCTATTATATATATTTATATATATATATATATATATATATATATATATATATATATATATATATGTATAGAGAGAGAGAGAGAGGAATTCTACCAGGTGTCCTGAAGTTGTAATGTCTGTACTCTGTGTCTGCTTCAGCAGAAGTCAATAAGTTTGTTCCCTACAGTTACCTGAAGGAGTCCATGACAAGCCTGGCAGTTTCTTCTCTTCAGGCATCAGGTATCTCTAACACACAGAGAGACAGTTTGAATGTATTACTGGGCATACTGTATGTGTGATTGTGTAGACCTATAGTGATAGTGTTAATGTGTTACTGGGCATATTGTATGTGTGACTGTATAGACCTATAGTCTTATTGTTAATGTATTACTGGGCATATTGTATGTGTGACTGTATAGACCTATAGTCTTATTGTTAATGTATTACTGGACATATTGTATGTGTGATTGTGTAGACCTATAGTGATATTGGTAATGTATTACTGGACATATTGTTTGTGTGACTGTATAGACCTATAGTCTTATTATTAATGTATTACTGGACATATTGTATGTGTGACTGTATAGACCTATAGTCTTATTATTAATGTATTGCTGGACATATTGTATGTGTGACTGTATAGACCTATAGTCTTATTATTAATGTATTACTGGGCATATTGTATGTGTGACTGTATAGACCTATAGTCTTATTATTAATGTATTACTGGACATATTGTATGTGTGACTGTATAGACCTATGGTCTTATTGTTAATGTATTACTGGACATATTGTATGTGTGACTGTATAGACCTATAGTGTTATTATTAATGTATTACTGGACATATTGTATGTGTGACTGTATAGACCTATAGTCTTATTGTTAATGTATTACTGGGCATATTGTATGTGTGACTGTATAGACCTATAGTGATATTGTTAAGTTTTACTAATGGTATCATCTACCCCAAGTCAAGCTTCAGCAGTTGTTAAATACTTCAGTAGTTGTGGGTGGGCACTACATAATGCACAATAGTAAAAAAAAAGATCTTTTGAAAACAATTTTTGATAAGTAAATATTGACTTTTATTTCTTGCACAAGTCCTGCTTATTCCCACCACTGCTAGAATTAAATGATGTTAGCATCACAAACAGGTTATTTGTTAGGCATCGACTAGGGTGCTTTTGTCCTCTGCAAGCAAATTCAAGATGGTATAAAAATTTTTAATGTACATACCATGTCCAAAAGCAGATTGCTTCAGAATTATTCTTAGTTCTTGATGATGAAAAAGCCTTTGTACAGTGAAGAGAATATATTTTTTTAGTATTAAAGAAAATAGGATCCCATCTCTGCTAATCACTTCTCTCCAGATCTCATCTGGGAAAGAAAAATGGCAAGAGATTGGGAAGTTATCTCCAAATTTGTTCTTTTTAAAAGAGTCGTGTAAGTATTGTTCGTTTTCTGCCCTCTGGTCTTTGTCATGTTTTTAGAGATGATTTTATATTGTATTAAGCAGTACAAAATAGTTATGGTATTGGTTTCCAGTCGGAGGAACGTTGATTTCTGATTAGATTATAATGAGCTGATAAGTTTTTTTTAGCTGCACCAAGCAGGCTTCTCTCATACTCTGCCAACTGCTTGTGGACAGTGGTATAATTTAAGGCTGGAAGGTCAGCCTCATGAAAATGTAGTTACTGACAATTATCTAATCTCCTAATGATATATCAAGATGTTGTTTTCCATTTAACTGAGACCTGTGAATGATGCAGAGCTGGGAGTGGAGCTTTTCTAGGATTAATACAGAACATGAACTCCATTCATGTAGCACAAAAGCAGAAGACTGAATACAGAATCGCCTTCTACTGAATGGGACCCACTATAAGAATGCGCATTTAGGAAAACTGAGCATAGTCCCAATCATCCTTGTCTTTGCCTTTCACCATGCACTTAGTTCAGGATACCGCATTCCAATTTTTTAGATTCATTAAATTCTCAGAGTATAGCAGATATCCTGTGGCAAAGAATTCATTATATTTTTGCTAGTCACTGGGGAAACTGTGACTTCCTAAAGAAAGACTTTGCTTTAATTATTACAGTGGGAAACTGTTTTCTTCTCTCCTGCCCAATAGTTTGAAAAGATTTCTAATAAGAGTTTTTGGAAAGTTTAAGTGGACATTTTTAGACACTCATTATATATGTGTGTGTGTGTGTGTGTGTGTGTGTGTGTGTGTGTGTGTGTGTGTGTCTGTGTGTGTGTGTGTCTGTGTGTGTGTGTGTGTGTGTGTGTCTCTCTCTCTCTCTATATACATATGTATATGGGTCCCCTTCACACGATCGAACTTTAAAAAGCTCGACTTTCATATGGCCGAGACCATATGATCAAACTTTTAAAAGTTCGAACAGTCTGAATGGGGATCTCCACATAGTGCGGAAGGAGAACATTTTGCTTTACCACAATGCAGTGCGATCTCAGAGTTGGTATATTTAAATAGCAGGGGGTGTGGGAGCGCAGCACTGTTTAGTTTTTTTTGTTTGTTTATTTATTTGTTTTTCACATTGTCGAACATTCAAATGTTCGATCATATGGTCTCGGCCATATGAAAGTCGAACATTTGGATGTTTGATTATGTGAAGTAGACCCAGATATATATATATATATATATATATATATATATATATATATATATATATATATATATACATACACACACACACACACACACACACACACACACACACACACACACACACACATACACACACACACACACACACACACACACACACACACATATATATATAATGAATGTCTGTATATGAGTTCCTATTAGCAGACCAAAGACGCATATTTTTGAATGTGGCTTAGTCGAGCTGACAAAAACGAAACTGCAAAATATCGAAGCGGCATGTAAGCAAATTCTTTCCCTGGGAAAGAATTTGCTTGGCTGCTTCAGTACTTTGCCATTTTCAGCACTGTAGTGCAGTCTCGGAGTTGGTATATTTAAGTAGGGGTGTGTGTGGGCGGCACAGACCCCCATGTTGGGGGGTTGTGGGGGGGGCGAAGTCCCCCACTTAATCTCATGTTTTAATGTGCTTTCTTTTTTTTTTTTTTTTTGTTGGAAGAGCGATTTATTTCCCTTGGAAAAAAATTGCTGTTCTGACAGTTCGGTTTTATAAGCTTTCGCTTAAATGGGGTCGATTAATCACTGTTTGCTTACCTAAGCATTCAATTATCTAATATAGACCCTCTGTATATACATATACACACACACACACACACACACACACACACACACACACACACACACACACACACACACACACATGTCCTCAATGATTATTATTTAACTGGGTACTAAAGAAACTGTTGATAACATTGTTAAAAGCTTTTTAATTCCATTTTATTTATTTATTTTTTGCTTACACTAACTTCAAAATACCCTACGGTCAACACTGTGAGATAATTTCCTCACCAATGGTTCTCATCTTCCCTGTGGTTGTGGTGACACCTCTTGGTGTGGGGACCCATGCTGGGAATCTTGCCATTTTAAGTAACACAAAGGTTATGTGGGATGGTATTTGGCACAATCCACTGTCATAGGCACCGTAACCATAGGATGAGGGGGAGGGAGTGCCTCCTCCCCACTTTTACAGCTGCAAGACCTGTTAGCACTCATGCGTATGTTGCACGGTATTTAAACACAATAGTGTGTGGAAACAACTACCTGATCACATCAAGCCTGCTGGCAGATCATCCACAGTAAGGAGAGGTTTATTTATGTATTTACCCCAAGGCTGTGTTCTCCGTTTATTTATTCAGTAGCTGGTGCTCCGTTTATGTAATTCAGTAGCTGGTGCTCCATTTATTTAATTCAGTAGCTGGTGCTCCATTTATTTAATTCAGTAGCTGGTGCTCCGTTTATTTAATTCAGGTGTGTGTGTGTGTGTGTGTGTGTGTGTGTGTGTGTGTGTGTGTATAATGCCCCAGTCCCACACCACCAATTGTGAGTCAGGGAGTTTAGCCCATAGGTCTCAACTGTCTAGATTTTCACAAAATATTTGGTTCGTACATTTGGTCTGTTCCTCTTAAAATTTGTGGTTTTCTGGCAAATCGGTGAGAATGGAATTCACTAAATAATGATAGCCCTTTAAGTTCCAGTCTTCCTATCTTTTTTGGAAACACATGGTAATGCAAAACACTATTTTAGCAACTTTCTAAGATCATACAAGTAGTATTTAAAATGTGTCCCTGGTTTTGTGCCTTTGCCCCCCCCCCCAAATAAATTTTGGCTTTTTCCAGATTTCTTCTGTTGTGAAATTAAAAGATTTAGTTGTGTCAAGTGGATGGTCCAGTGGTAGTTTTGTTGCCTTATAGCAAGAGGTTCTCTGGTTTGATTTTTGGCCAGTGTGCCTTTGGTGTGGAGTCTGCATGTTCGTTTTGTGTTTGTGTGGGTTTCTTCTGGGTGCTCCAGTTTCCTCCCATGTTACAAAGAGATGTTCCAAGTTGGACTTTCCTGTTAAATAAATAAAAAAAATTTACAAGGTGCTGAGAGCTACAGGGGAAAATAAGTTTAGTGTTGCTTATTCCAAGTCTCCTTGCATTGTTAGTAGCACAACAGACAGTAGCCTTACTTTTGATGCAAGTGGCTGTGGGTTATACTCCCACAGTATGCAGAAGGATTGTTGATACTGTACTGTGTTGTACTTTAAAGGGAGTGGATGCTGCAGTCCTGTGAATGTTCTCCTTTGGAGGAATTATCTAGTAACTATGAAGCTGTTATCAGTTTGCCATCCATTCCCTATTGCAATATTACTAGTTTATCATTTTTTAATGTGACATAGGCAATTTATTCTTCAAGGGCAACAGCCACTTTATTTGTAGATGAAACAATGAAATATAAAGTTGTTTCCTACTAGCAACCTCTTCATTAGTTACAGATCCCTTTAATGTAGAATTATTTAGATGACTAACTTCTGCAGAGATTTTGCATATTTACTGATATTGGTCGATTGTAATGACAGAACTTGAGTGGCCTTTTATGGTTGAAATTTTCTTAAATGGATAGTTTTGTCATTATTGGTTCATACATTTTGTTTCATTGTTTACTAGAAGACTGTTCAAAACTACAAATTTAAAACACATTCTAACAACTGGTGCTGTATTATACAAGGAATATAATTTAATACAATCAGGAAGGTGAATCAAAGAATGCATACATGTATGCATGGTCCTAAAAATGTGTATGAAAACAGCCAAGAAGAAAGTATGAAAAACTCAAAATCATGGGCAAATTTTAAACTTTACTCTTGTTACGAAAGCAGTGGATGAATGTAAAACAGTTCACACCACATTACCTTGACCTGGCCAAGCCCTTTTGACACAATCCCCTGCTCAGGTGTAGTACAAAAGATGAATAATGTAAGAGGAAACAATTGCATCACTGGCTGGATTGCCAACTTGCTCACAGGATGCAGGAGATCAAAATAGGGGAAGAGATCAATCACCAGGCGAGTCCCCCAGGGTTTGGTACTGAGACTTTTTTTGGCATATACATTTCAGAAGTAAAAGGAAACACCAAAGGGCTTTCGCCAGCTAAGTTTGAGATGACTGCAAGTTAGGAGCAGTTACTGAATCCCCAAATGACTTAACCATCATGAAGGAAGGTTTGTCCCAAATAATAACTGGTGTCAAAATCATGACAATGCCCTGTGAGAACTGACCCAATTGTTTGGCATTTGGGAACTTGTGTGTACAGTGGCCTAACTTTTGACCAACATGTGCCCAGAGTCACAAGAAAGCCTTTCTATATTGCACAGCTTATAAACAAATTGATTGTGACTAGATCTAGAGGTGTTGTTGCCCCCCATTACAAAGCTCTCATTAGGCCAATCATTTTGTATAATGCCCACTTTGGTATGTATCTGTCCAGCCCCATGAAACAATTGGAATACATTCAGAGATACATTACTAAAAGGATACAAGTCCTAAACAATAGGTCTTGCATGGACCACCTCAAAGATTTATTACTATACTTAGTATCCTACAGAGTGTTTAGAGGTGACATGTCTGGCATACAAGGCATCCTCTGGCTTAATACAGATGGACCTACTAAACATCAGCAAGTCAAATGGCATCAGAAATACTCAGTCCAGGTATCTAAACTGAATGTTGTGGAGAGATGGATATATATATATCACAGAGGCTACCACTGTTCCAGAACAGACTATCCATACAAATAAAACAAAGCTCATCCGTCCATATTCAAATGCAACTTGGATCTAAGGATGGGTAATAGAAAATGTACTCCAGGATTGCCCCTCATGCCACTAATGGATAGAGGCAGTTCCTAAATGCTGCATCCCTTACAAGGGTCCCCCTCAAATTATCTATAGTATGATCACAGTTATTGTCACTAGGGCTAATATACAATTATCAGCCATGGGATAGGTAAGACCAATCAGAAAATGTTAATTCAAGCACCAAAAGGGAATTGGCTAAGCTTAACATGTCCTCCAAGTGAACCTATGTTGTGATAGTAAATAGTTATAAACAAATTCCCCATTTTAGATCACTAAGTGCCCCTCTCACCGTCCGCCCTCCCCAGTCTTCAACAGCTTCCGGCGCCTATGTCCACTGTGTGGGATAGGGTCTGATGGAGGTGTAAGGCTGCGGGTTATAGTTATTTTTCCTAGTATTTCCTGACTCTCCTGTTGCAAGGTGGCATTATGTAGAAGGAGGTTGGCTGTGAAAGAAACACTTACAGTTTTGTATGTTAACTCTTACTTGTCTTGCCTGAAAATCTTAATATGCAGCAGCATCCATGTCATCATGGCCCTGGTATCATTGACTGAGCTTGTGACTTGTCACATGAACATCAACCTCCTGCAAGAGGCAACCAGGCATTGTCTCAGCACCCCCCCCCCCCACCCATATTCAGATCTTCCAGCACCATTTTTTGCAACAAACCCCAGACTGCCTAATCTGTAGTCAGGACTTCATACCTTTGTACCACAGTGACAACCAATATTTCTCAGTTATCTTTTATATTTATCTTTAGTTATCCTAGTTTGTTCATGTATGTCTGAGGCTGCATATGTTCCTAATTATATCATTTCAAAACTCACCCAAATATCATTTACCAGGTGGTCCCTCAGGGAGACCCAAGGTGGTAGTCCTATTAATTAGGGAAAATTTTGCCATGACTCCAGGAGATTCTACTCTTTTCAGTTACTGCCATGAGTGTTTCACATCCACCTCGATTATCACATACTCAGGTAGATGCTGTCAGTTTAATGTCCATTCGAAGGATATTTCTATTTCTCACAGCATAGGTTTAGGAGCATTTGCCAGGGCTCGTGAAGCATCTGTTATCTGGATACCCACAGTCCCCTCTTATCTAATTAATAGTAGCAAATTTCAAGGTAAGAAATGTATTTTTTAAACATAAGAATTTAGCTGGTAAATTCTGAAGAGCCTTGTTAAGCAGACAGACCAATCTGGAAAATGTTTTACAAAGTCAGAAAGCTTCTTATATTGCTATAAGTACTATTACTAATTATCATGTAAAATCTAGCTGAATGCATCCTCATATTCCTATCCTTTCTTTGTGTTCATTTCCCATGTTTTTTTCTCCTGTCAGTTATAATATTTTAAGTAATAAAAAGACGATTAAACATTATTAAAATATCTAGTAATCATAAATCCCAATTTCAGGTTTTGAAAATAAAACTCATTAATTTATACTTATTTGTCATGAGTAAATAAATGACAAGTTGATGAAATGGTACCGAAACCCTGAATTAGCATCTGAAGAATAATGCATTTAAAATGTGGCTGATGCATTTAGTAGACTGTTAACAGAGTGTGCAGAGTACTAATTACAATTTCTGTCAAAACACAGGCAGCTGTGCAGTTACTTGTCAAAATGAGACAGTTATTTGAAACCTTTTAAACATGGGTGTGATAGGAGATCTTGTTTTTTAAGCCCTGGAGCCAGTTCTTCCTTTTGTGCTCATTTTACAGCTTCTGCAGACCTGTTTAACTACACTCTAGGGTTGCAATCAATATTCATTGTGAATTCATTATGGCTGATGAAAATTGCTGGCCATAGCCTAATGACTGTAATCACAGCATGGTAATAGGGGTGCACATGTGTGTCACATGTCATCTGCATTCATGTTGTCATGTAAGAAATGCACATCTAGAAAAAGAATCCTCAGTAGTGGTGTTCAGCCTTTTGGTGGTGATGGAACATTACCGACACCATTAGTAATACTCAAAGAACTCCACACTTTTCACTAGCTCTAACCATGTCATTTTATAAGACTATCATACTAACTTCATATTTATAGTTTAAGTAGTGCAAAGAAATGCCTTGCAGAAATAACAAGTGCCTTTTTGTTATGACTAGCTGGCATACTGGTAACATTGCAATTGTTAATTTGTTAAACAGAATTAAAACCCAAATATTTAAGTGGTTTTGAATTTGAAAAGACAATGGATGAAAATAACAAAATCATAATTTTATTATACTTATTTTATTTTGCTTTTGTTTATTGGATTTGCCTGACTGGGCAGAAGCCCAGGGAGCTGAGCTCCAACATAGTGCAAAACATTTTTAAATAGATAATCAGTAATATACGTGAACAGAATTTAAATAATATACATTATTAATTACACAGACATTTATTAATTAGATTGCGTTCATATAAAAGTAGAGGTAATTATTACAGTAGAAAAGATATGTATACATTAGTAGATGTTGAACACTGAGCTTTTGTAGTGTTTTTTAAGTGGGTTTGTCAAAGAGGTACTAGATCATGAGATCAGTGCTACGAAATTCAAAGAAATAAGAGGTGAGGGAAGGAACTAGGCAGGGCAGAAAATGTTAATATTGAAATTAATACGTGAGGTGTAAAACAGGTTCAGGGACAATTTTATATATATATATGGCTATCATAAGGTTTATTTTAGAAGTATAGAGGGAAGGTGAGAAGTGTTACAAAACAGTGATTATAGCTGAGAGGTGCGAGTAAAACTATTCAAGTATTGGTGAAAACTGGTTGTGGAGCATAAGATTTTGAAAGAAGAGAAATGGGTTGATGAGATGGCAAGTTGAAGATAACAGTGACATTTATCCCGGAGATGCACAGGAGCAGATCCATGGGTTTGATAGGTGAAGTATGAATTTGCAATTTGAATCAAGTTCATTTGTAGTGGAATGTGGTTCCATAGTTTAGCTACACTATTCGAATATAGAGAGTTACCTGCAGTATTAGATGGTTTGGTTATGATAATTAGTGATTTTTCATTAGAGTGTAAAATTCTTTTGGGAGAGTGGAGTTGTATTAAATTGTTAAGGGATGAGTAATTTTCTGGCTTATAGAGATGTCTGTGTATTGTATTTAGCTGAGAACGTTTACTTGATCTAGCATGGTGCTGTTGACATAGACGATAGTGAATAGGTCGTTGTCATAGCGAAGTGTTTGGGGTAAAGAGCTATAATTTTTTTAGTGTTTAAAAGTGGTTATGAAAGATTTTGCTATGTTTCAATTGATAAGGATTGTTGTAGAAGGTCTTTGAGTTTTGAGGGATTATAGATGAACTCTTGTAGCTGAATATTAATCCCAATGTAACTTGCTGGATAGCAAGTTGGCTCAGAAATAGAACACAGGAAGTAAGGGTGAGTGGTTGTACATCCACAAAAAGATATATCACTAGTGGAGTGCTCCACGGCTCACTCCCTTTGGTATTTACTTCTCAGAAGTAAAAGATAATGTTAAGGGACTGAGGCTAACAGAGTTTGCAGATGAGTGCAGAGTTGGTACCATCATAAGCTCCCCAAACAACACCATGATCCTACAGGATGGCCTGTCACAAACAATAACAAATAATTGGTACCAAAACCATCCATTGAAACTAAGTGCAAGAAATGTATAATTGTAGCCTTTGGCAAGTGTGGCTCACTTTGTAACTATCACAGTGATAACACCCCCTAGAAACTGGTTCTGTAATTAGAGGTCTGGGATCCTATGCTGGCAATGAACTGTCCTTTGATCACCATGTATTCGCTATTGTAAGGAAGTTCTTTTTTACTACACTTCTATTAAAGGGTGTGGCATTCAGGTCCAGGGACATAATCCTTCCTATGTACTTGTCTCTTATTTGGTAAGTCATTGAATAAAATGCCCCTTTTGATATGCCCTTGTGTAAACACTTGTCACAGCTGGAATGAGCACATTGCTTCCTTATTCAAAAATTCAAAGGAGTAAATCATAAAAAGTTGCACTGATCATCTCAAAAGCTGGTCTCTCTTCTTGGTATCATATAAGGTGTCGAGAGGCAATCTCTGCTTCTCATATAGAACCTGAACAGATGCTATTTTATTAGACGTATTTACATATTAATATTCAGAAGTCCAGTAGTATCTGAAACACCTGGTTAAGAGAGCTCAATCTCCTATGCAAGATTACCAGAACATGCTGAAGAGATGGGTATGTGTCACAAAAGATACCATGTCTATGGAACTGGTTTCCTCTCCACATAAAGCAGAGTACTTCTCTCACTCTGTTCAAATGTAACTTGGATAAACAGATGAGAGATGGCCCTCATGGACAGGGGAAACCTGTAAGTAACCAACACTTGTTTGATCAGCCCATCTTTAGAGATTCATGCTGTAAAATATAAGGGTTAATAACAATAAGGTTAATAATTGCTATGAGAATGCAGGGTTATGCTCCTTAAGATCCTCATAGATCAATAGCCTAATAAGTAACTATGAACCTACAAATCTATATTATACATACATCTATATATGCACACACACATACACATATAACATTTGTTTATGGGAAAGTCCGACTTGGAACAAAGCAAATTTTAAGTGGAGGCCTGGGGAGACATGCTCCAGGCGCATGTTTTTGTAACATGGGAGGAAACCCACATGGATGCAGGGAGGGCATGCAGACTCCACACAGAAGGAACCCCAGCCAAGAATCAAACCTGAGAACCTCTTGCTGTGAGGCGACAATGCAACAACTGCACCACTGAGCTGTCTGTATATATATATGGTATGTGTCTGTGATGGTGTGTTTGTACATGTGTATGGCTACCATACACTCTTTTGAATATGAAAGCTGTCAGCAGCTGTTTCTGTTGTCTGAAGTAGTTGAATGCACTGGCAGTTGCATGCAGGACTACATAAAAAGAACAACACTGAATGTCACTGTTAGTAAGGTTATATATATATATATATATATATATATATATATATATATATATATATATATATATATATAGATGTGTGTGTGTGTGTGTGTGTGTGTGTGTGTAATGGTAGTGGGAGTTAATGGCCATGTCAGTTATTTTGGATATATCAAAAGATATGGCACTTGGGATTAAAGTATATGTGAGAGTGTTTTTGAATTTAGGGTTAGAGTAAGGGTTAGGAAGGGTGGCTTGATTTTTTTTTGTGCAAGTATATTGCCGTGTGTAAAGTGTGTGTGTGAGAGTGCTCCCTACTGAAATGTTTGTACATGGAATGCTTCTCATATACCTCATCAGAAGAGTCTGTAACAATATGTTGTGTACTTGACTTCTACTTCTCTGTCTGATCCAGCATTTCTTAGCCCAGTCCCAAACACAGATGTTCTCAAACTCAAAATGGTTGCATGTCTTTAGTGCCTCTGGTCTGGCACTAAGAATCATTATTGGCATCATAAGCTGCCATCTGTGCATCAGGCTGGGTTGACAGGGCTGGGTTGCCATTCTCTTGCCCTACATGATACAGTCCTACCCATGTGCCATCTTGGTATCATAGGATCATAGAAAGTTACTAGGCTATTGGCCCTGAAGCCCTTTTAAGCCTAGTCAAGAGTTTAGCCCAGCTTTAGACAAGTCAACACCTGATGCCCCTGTCCAGCAGGGACACGGGTGGAATCACAGGGTTGTATTTTCTGTTTCCCATCCAGTTATCCAGGTTGTGTTTAAAAAGGGGTAAAGAGGTACTCTGCTTGATGTGGAGAGGAAGTCTATTCCACAGATGGGGGGAGTCTCTGGAGCACAAATCTGTCCTGTCAATAAGTCTTATTGATGTCACAGACCAGATTGAGGCCGCTCATGCGGGTTAGTCAAGTGAAGCTTGACTTGCGAATATGCAACAGTCCCATCAAGGCGAGGCCCGTGATTGCCTTGTATGAAAGACAGAGTTCACCTCTGAGGAGTCTGTATGAAACTGAGTAGAGGAATAGGGCTTTTAGCCTATCTGTGCATGGTAGACTGTTGAGGCCCTGGATTCTCCTGGTGAGGAACCTCTCTGGTCTCTCCAGCTGCTGTATGTGCTTTTGCGAGTACATGCCAAACAGGGCGGTGTACTCAACAATGGGCCTTATAAGGGAAGAAGACAGGGATATTATGAATTCCTTGTCCCTGGATGAGATATCCTTACTTATGAGATGGGCCACGTAGAAATCTTTCCATACAGCGGAAGCAACATAGTGGACAAAGGTCAGGTTGCTATCAACCTGAGTGCCCAAATCCCTAACAACTGATTGTGTGCTTAGGACATTGTTGTTAATGTGATAATTTGTGGGAACGTCACTCTCCCCAAAGAGGATGATGAGGCATTTTTTGGTATTTAGCTTAGGGGCCATTGTTTCTGGTACCAGTTATTTGTTTAGGTGAGACCCTCTTGGAGGACGTCCACATAACTAGGGGAATTGATGACAGTGCCCACCTTGCAGTCATCTGCAAACTTGGTTAGCCATAACCCACTGGTTTTTGGCCTACACCTCAGAAAAGTATATCCCAAATAACAGAGGCCTCTAGACGAACCCTGGGGTATGCCACCAATTACAGGTCTACTGCTTGAGGTAGCTTCCCCTATTTTGACTAGGTGGGTTCTGTCAGTGAGCCAGTGAGTATCACTCTTTTACTAAGTTTAAGCACAATAGTCTTTTA
This sequence comes from Protopterus annectens, assembly GCF_019279795.1. Taxonomy (NCBI): domain Eukaryota; kingdom Metazoa; phylum Chordata; order Ceratodontiformes; family Protopteridae; genus Protopterus; species Protopterus annectens. Next base: position 542,298,532 of record NC_056728.1, on the reverse strand, counting down.
TTATCATATTATAGTATGATTCAACCAATCTTTGTATGTTTTTTTTAAATGTAACAGAAGCAAATCATGCATGCAGATATCCTTTACTTTAGGGCTATCAGCAAGATGATTCACACATCTACAGCTTTCTTCAAAATAGTGATCATCCCATGAGAGACACCTATTTATTATGATGCTCTATCTGTGTTATTATACTGTAGCTAAGTATTATGCAGATTGCTAGCAAACATATCTTGTTCTGTTTTGCTTGTGGTGTATTTAATTATATTGCATTTGATTATTTGTTGATTTATTATCTGATTGCCTGCCTGAGTGATAGAGTGATTGTGATATAGTCTGTGACATTTAATGTGTTAAAATATACTGCAGACTGCATAAAGCACCTAGCACCATTAAAAGGCTGGATCATATGGCACAGACTCATAAAGTTCATTGGTGACTACCTGCCATTGCAGACCATTTTAAGCCTAGCCAATTTCCCTTTTTGTGCTAGTATTAACCTATTCCATGGTCGGTTATTATGTATAACTGAGATCATACCATAGATAGATAATTTCATGGGACACATACATTTAGGAACTGCCTCTGTTCATTAGTAGTACAGGGGGCAGTTCTGGGGTAAATATTCTGTTTCCAATCCATAGTTCTAAGTTGTACTTGAATATGGACAGGGAAGAAGTGATTGAAAAACTGTTCTGCCTACATTAAATACGAACATACGTTTGTTAAACTTAATACATATAATTCAACTGAAGTAAAAGTGAAAACTACATATTTCAGAACTGGAAAGCCTACTTTGTATGGTGAGAGTGTAATTACAACAAAAAGAAATGGTAAAAGTCTTTTTAAACATGACCAATAGTGCTTCGATGTAATTTACTAATGTGTAATTAAGGCAACTAATTCATAGCTCTCAACCTTCTATCTCCTAAATGAGGAACACTACCTCTCATAATGTGGAACAAATGGGCAAAATGTGGAACACTTACTGACAGCTTACTAACAACTTCAACTAGGAAACTCACAGAATGGTTAAACTGTGATGTTTTTACTTATAGAATAGTTCTTTTACTAAATTAATATGATATAGTTCAATTTGCCATGGCTATAAGTTAAAAGTTGCTAGCACTAAATGTGTGACAGACCCCTTCAGTGTGGAACTTCGAGGAACATGAACTTTTTAAGACCCCACATGAGGAACGTTCCTCGTAATGAGGTACACTTGAGACGTATGCAGTTACTAGTAGTTTGTTATTTTATGTTAAGACACAAACATAAATTTTATGGGCTGCCAATGAAAAAAAGGAAGACATATCTGTAAAAGGTATGTCATACCAGCCAATCTGAACATATATCATCTGAACAGCATACATAACTTTAGTTATTAAAACATTTTCCAGGATTATATAGCATGACAAACTATTTCTAACAGAGTACAAATAAATCTAAATATCAACCTTTAAAGAACCATCCCTATGTATATTCCATGTTAGGACAGCTTTAAGGATTATATTACGCAGCTCATGTGCTAACTCAGAGGTTTAATTCTCAGCTTGAGTATCTTTCTGTAGAAATATATCACTGTTTGCCACATGATGTTAATAAAGATCAGCTTATGGAATATTTCAACATCCCTGTAGAACCAAACTAGATGTAAAATGTACATCTCTAAGAGATATTTCCCAGGCCATAGCTGAACTTGGTCCAGCAATGGAATGAGTCCAACCACCCCAAAGTACTATTTATGTGTAGCAAACTTTCAGTAAAGTTCTTAACCAGTGTGCCAATATGTTAAGATAAAATAATTCATTTTTTTGCCCTTTATCTGAAAGGATTTGATTATTTACACTGCATGTACTTTCAAAACTGAGAGAGAAACGTTATGTCTTCTGAGCATATGGAAGTAGTTATGTTCTAAATGCTCGGGGGTGCTTTTACAGTGCAAAATGCTGAGCATATCAAAATTACCAGCAACAAGCAAGACATTAAGACTTTTGCAACACATGCTGCAATCATGCAGCAATAAAATGTGGGCAGACCTGTCCTATGGCTAAATAAAGACAAGTTTAGGAGGACATAGTGCAAAATATAATGACATCGGCTCATTTTGCTAAGAAAGTGTATGTTAAAGGTACATGTCACTGATGTACTAAGTAATTGTCTTAACATTGTTTTTTTCTAAGACTATTCACTACACGGTTTGAATTTCTTATTGTTTTACCTTAGGCTTTTCTGTTCATTAAATAGGTATATAATCTAGATCATGAAAAGAAATTTGAAAAAATACCAAATTTGCAATTAGCTCTTTTGTATCTCCATAAAAATGCCATTTCCTAAGATCCATGTGAAGAGATAGCTTACATTTTTGCAGTAAACTATTTTTTGTTTTACTGACTTTATTAATAGAAGTACACGTCTCTGCAATAGAAATGGTAGAGACAGAAATACCTACAACACACAACTAATTGAAGAACAAAGCATTGCACAAGATGTTCATGCAGATAAAGTATATACAGAATGTATATACATACTATATATATATATATATATATATATATGGATCTAGGACTATTGAACGAAAGTTCAAAAGTCCGAATCCACAATCACCGAACACACATTAACGAAAGCACTTTCACCCAAAAAGCGCTTTCATTAAAGTGTGTTAAAAAAAAAACAAAAAAACAATACATCTACTTTTATGCAGAGTGGCAAGCCCCCCTGCTCCCCCTACACCCCCCTACTTTAATATTCTCACTCTGAGATTGCACTACAGTGAGAAAAAGGGAATATTCCCTTATCCGCACTGTAATACTATCTCTGCAACAGGCATAGTTACGTGAAAGTGCTTCTTCGGTGAAAAGCACTTTTGCGTAAGTATGCCCGGCCGATAGTGATTTGGTGATGTTGTCGTTCGGGGATCAGTACAGATCCCATATATATATATATATATATATATATATATATATATATACACATATATATATATATATATATATATATATATATATATGTATATATATATATATATATATATATATAAATGTATATATATATAAGTTCATAGGTTCATATGTAGGTACTAGGTTATTGGCCCTAGGGCCTATATAAGCCTAGCCAAACAATACCGTGGCTTTTGCCACCCAAGAAAATTATTATATATATATATATATATATATATATATATATATATATATATATATATATATATCAATAAAACTGAATATGAGACAGAAAAAGTAGTCCTAACATGTATGCAATTTTACTGACCAGATTCCAAGTCTTTCTGCATAGTTTGCCTGGATAACTTTTTGGAGGAAGAACTGAAAAGAAGAATAAAAAGAAAAGAAAGCCAGAACTTTTTGTTTACACTCCTGCACTTTCGTGCATACCCATGTCCTTATACCAGCCTTAATTTTATAGCCATTCATAGCTGTCTGTCAGATCTTAAATACTGAATTCTCTGTCACTGTTTTCTTATCATATACAGCTTGTCTCAGTCTTTTGGTTTTCTTTTCCATTTATAGCCCTCCTATTTCACCTAAGTGTTTCAGTGCTCTGCAGTAGAAGTCTTGACATAACTACAAGGAACATCAGCAAAATGGCCTCAGTTGCTTCCACCTTTCTTGGCATTTCAGTGGAACGCATATACATGTTCCAGTATCCCTCCATTATTTTCTCATGTGGCCTTTCCATCTTCCTGTAGGGTAGTATGACTATCTAAAGATGAGGCTGTATATTATTATAACAGAAATAGTTGTGTGTGAATGGAGAAATATTGCATTGTTATGTGGTGGGAAAAAGTTGATAAGGCAATACAAACTGTGATATTAAGGATAAAAACACTTAATGTGTGGACAACATTTAAGTGAGAAGTATTTATATTATAATCATTGAAGCAGTATTTTTATTTTGCAGAGGCCAAGACTTTGTGAAAGAAGGAAGAGTGATAAAAAAGGGCATTGAGTTCAGTGATGTGGCCGTTAGGGGTGCAGGAGCACTAGGCATAAGGGATTGTGCCTTAAGCTCCACTCTAAATTTGGGGAAAGAATTACATTTTTAAGTCATGTAGGCAGGGACCTCCATAGAGAAGGAACAATTTAGGGAAAGCATGTTTTGTACAATGCAATTTTGTTTTACTACAGTGTTTCACATGCTTGGCATGAATTTTTTTGGAGAAACATAGTTTGTAAAATGTGAGTAAGTAAGGGATTGTGTTAGGTGGTCCCTGCAATGATTTCTGAAGCATGTGCTTGTGTTGTTAAAGCATAAAAGTATGTCAGAGGGGAAATGATCTAGTAAGTAAATTACAGTATTAGATTTTATTTGTTTGAGGTAGAAGGGGAAGATTATAATGGAGGTAGAGGTTAGTCACTGTTAGGTGTTGGAGGGCATTGTGTTAGTTTTAGGAGAGCTACTGAATTGTTTATGAAGTCCCTGCATTATAGATTAATATTGCCATACTGGATGAAATCCGAGATCTCTTGTATTGTCATGTGGCCTATAAATTGGTTAACTTCCCCCAGAAATGTTTAATGCATTAAAGAGGACTATTGCTTCCTAAATGTATATCCAATTTCACAAATGAGACCTCTATTTTTTCCATATTTTTTAGATATCTCTTTTACTTATTTGGGTTAGTTGTGAGTTAGTAAGGAGAACATATTTGCAAGAATTGACATTGTTAACTTCTATACTTTTCAGAGGCTCTTTGCATTATGTTACAAATACTGACATTGACATGTTCCAGTCCTCTGTCAAATCAGTACAGTATGTTGTTGTTGTTGTGTCTTTCAGCTTTTCCCGGTTAGGGGTCGCCGCAGCGGAACTCCGGTCGGGTAATGATTGGCAGTTGATTTTTACGTGCTGAGTTGCCGTCCCTAATGCACAACCTTTAACGAAGGTACGCCCATTCATGCATGTCTCCACAGAATACGCTCTAGCTGAGAATCGAACGGGACAACATCTTGCTGTGAGGTGACAACGCTACTGCAGCACCACCACTGCAGATTTATATTTTCTGGAAATGGGTTGGGTTTTAAGACTAATCTTGGAGATTTATATGAGGCTATGTGCCTTGCTTCTGTTTCTAAGATTGACTGGTGTGAGTTCTTCAGTTTATTTGGGGTTGTATGATTTTGGCATTTAGATATGTCTTGGTGATTGTATTTACATATAAACGAATTAAGCAATAACCCACGCCTGGGTGTGGGTAATGCTGGATTTACCCACGGTTGGTGTGGTTTGGTCATGAGGGTAAAGCCCGAGTGGCCAAACAAAGAAAACCATGGGTAAATCCAGCATTACCCACACCCAGAAGTGGGTTATTGCTATTATACAATGACATTATTTAAGAAAAAAAAACTTACTTTTCTTAAATAATGGCATTGTATAATGCCTCCGTGCTGCCCTTCCGCAGCTGTCTGGTCATTCTGCAGCAGTTCTGATGTACTGCACATGAGTATGCTTACGCAGTACATCAGAGCTGTGGGTGGAAGCAACAGAGAAACCAAGATCTCCATTGCTTTTTAGAAACTGTCTCGCTATTTTAAAGGAATTTAACATAGCGAGACAGCCTTAAAAAATGCAATGGAGAAAGAAAGATCTCCGTTACTTTTTTTAAAGCTGCCTCGCTATATTAATCTCCTTTAACATAGCGGTACAGTTTCTAAAAAGCAACAGAGATCTTGCGTTCTCTGTTGCTGTTATACTAATGGAAGCCAGACCAGCAAGCAGATTATGCCATTTCTATTTTTTTTAATTTTGCTTCAGATCATCATGAAACTCACATGGGCATACACAGAATTCCAGTAGAGATCCAAGCACCAAACAAAACAGGGAGACAGAAGACTGATGAGTAAATTTAAATTTTCTTTTTTTTTACTGGGGGGGGGGTCTGCAATCTAGAAGCCAGTAGCATGAGCTGTCCCTTCCTCAATATCATTTAATTATGTTATGTTAGATTTCTAAGGAAGTCAGAACCATAGTTTTTGCTAAACATTTTCTTTGTGGCTTTTAATAAAATATAGAGCATTTTTCTGGTGGTTTTCTACTGTGGTTCATCTCACCTATCAGGGATCCACTTTGTTTGTGCTGGTTTTGGTTACCTAGCTTTGCTTCAGCACAAATACATACCTTTTCTCCTTATTCAGTCATGCTACTAATAATTTCAAGGTACTATCTTTTCTTTCTGAAATGATAATTGAATTCCTTTGACTCCATATTCAATTCTGATGAGACTGAAACCTTCAAAATGTAATGCTTTCATTGACACTGAAGACCTTTATTTCATTCTGTATATACTTTATTTCTTACTGTTTTTCATTTATATAGTGAATACCTGCATGGTAAAAATTGTTCATTGTGTTTGCTTTGTTATCTGCATATCTGCTTTATTAAGTTTAGGATTTGCCTGTGACTAACCATTGTACAATTCTGTTTTCCACTATGCCCTCAATTGTGTCTGAAAAGGATCCTGTATCAGCCCACTCTCCTATGTAGAAAACTAACTAAACATATAAATGCCAACATTTTGAGATTCATATTTATTAATGTAGGTTTATATATAGGAGGAAAATAAACAGGGTCTATATTAGAACACCGAACATTCAGAATGTCGAGTGTTCTAATATCGAACCCTATCAATCGAAAATTAAAAACATTGAACATTCAGAACAACAAATTTTTTTAAACACATACACACAACACAAGCACACCAAACAAACAGCAATCCACACATATACACCTAAACTCTTAGACCTAACCCTGCACTAAACTATACATACACCACTAACTATCCACTTACCTTAACCCTAACCCTAAGGTCCGTCACTATCGCACAGTCACCTCCACCGTGCCCTAACCCTAACTAAACATATAAATGCCAACATTTTGAGATTCATATTTATTAATGTAGGTTTATATATAGGAGGAAAATAAACAGTGTCTATATTAGAACACCGAAGATTCAAAATGTCGAGTGTTCTAATATCGAACTCTATCAGTCGAAAATTAAAAATATCGAACATTCAGAACAGCAAATTTTTTTAAACACATACACACAACACAAGCACACCAAACAAACAGCAATCCACACACATACACCTAAATTCTTAGACTTAACCCTACACTAAACTATACATACACCACTAACTATCCACTTACCTTAACCCAAACCCTAACCCTAAGGTCCGTCATTATCGCACAGTCACCTACACCGTGCCCTAACCCTAACTCACCTACCCCGCCCTAACACTCATATCCACACAATCGCACACTTACCTGACCCATGCCCTAACCCTAACTCACCTACCCCGCCCTAACCCTCACATTCACACAATCGCACACATACCTAACCCGTGCCCTAACCCTAACTCATCTAACCCGCCCTAACCCTCACGTCCACACAATCACACATTTACCTGAACCCAACCCGTAACTTTCCACCACAGCACTGAAAATACTGAAGCAACAGAAATGGACAACCAAATTCTTTCCCTAGGAAAAAAATTGATTTTCTGTTTCTTCGATATTTTCAGCATTCGCTGAAAACGGGTCGATATTAGAACACTCGTCATTTTGAATGTTCGGTGTTCTAATATAGACCCCAAAAACAACATAGAAGGAGGGGTAGATCAAAATGTTCATTGATTTATTTCTTTTACTGAGTAACTTTTGAGAAACATAACATTTTTGTGACAGAGTCTTATTTTTCAGATCGCAAGGTGATTATTTTAACAACATAGTAGGTATATTATAGTAGAAATAATAAGAAGGACTTTATTAAGATGGGTGCATTTCTCTTACAAGATGAATGGTACAAAATAACTTTGGAATCACTTTAGGAATTCATGCTGACATGAGAGATTTTTATGAATTATGGCCAGGCTGGTGGGGAGTACTGAACCAGAAAATGAATTAAGAATATAAGTATGATATTTTCGAAAGAGAATAGAGAGAAGGTAGAAGGGAGTATTCTACTATTTTGGAGGACCTGATTGATGCTATAGAGAAGACAAGGGAGAAATGTAATGTTGAAGAAATAAATTTATAATATAAATGTTGCTAGGATGAGCATAGATTTAAGAAAAACAATTTGTATTGAAAGATAGAAAGGTGGTTCTCCTTTTTAAGGAAATTGGTTAAAAATGTTAATGGTAAAATGTAAAATGTGTTTGATGAAAAAAGAAAACCCTTAAACATGCAAAAACAGTATGTGGGGCGGTAGAGTAGGTCTCAGGGGAGTTACATGGAGCCAGACAGGGAAGGATATAGGAAATTGGAAGTAATAGCTTTAGAACAGGAAATAACTTGGCAAGAACTTAAGAAAACCTTGAAGGGTTTAAGGTTAAATGGAGTTCTGGGTATGAGTAAGTTAGCATACCGTTGCTACATTTCTTTGGAAAATTTGCTGCTAGTGGTCCTACTGAAAATGCTGAATAAATATTTCACTGAGAGAACACTGAGCAGCCATTTTATTGTGGAATGATTGCATCTGAGAAGAAGAAGGATAGACAGATAATAAGAAACTGGAGGCCAATTTCATTGCTTAATACAGGTTATAAATTATAGGCAAATGTGTTATAGTTGAGGATAATAACTTTCTGGTAGCTAAAAGTATATTATGTGATTTTGGTAAAGCTTTTGATAAGCTGACGTGATAAAATGTCAGGTATTATAAGAGTGTATGGTTTAAGCACAAGAATAATTACATTCAGTTCATTTGGGTGATGATGTGTCTACTGAATGAGGTCATAGGAAGACTTTGACTTACTAATGAAAGTCATTGTGAAATTTGTTAAGCAAAGCAGGAGAGGACTGAATTGTTTTCGTATGTTATGCATTTGTTGCTGTATCTTCTGATTGGCATTGTAAACTACAGGTAAGTATGAGTTCCACCTGAAATGGATAAACTGATTTTCCTTGCTTCCCTAATCTGTAGTGGAGTAGCTTCCTGACTCAGTTATACCCGACTCCTCATCTCAAAGACAGGGTTTTCTTTATCCAAACCTTGAACTCGATTAAGTGGTTATGGAAAATGAATGAATGTTTTATCAAGCTGTAATGAAAGCTTACTGTTCAAAGAATCTACATTATTTACAGGAAATGTGTGTGAGTGAAGTGCAAAGGCATTTGTGTGGACAATGTCAACACCTATTCAAGCCACCCTCTTAACGAAGGAAGTGGTATCATAAGTCGATGCAGATATCACATGCATTTGTGTTTGAAACAGGAATGTTTCATCTCTGTGAATCATACAGGCCTGCTAGACACAAGAAAAAAAAATAGTTAGGGACTAGGCCTTCAGATTAGAAATACACATAGAAAAGTTGTTCTTTTCATGCCCCGGACTAATAATAATATACTTTTACTATATTATATTTAATGGAGAAAAATAAAGATATAGTTTCAATATATTTGCCATAACGTCACATATTTTTAACAGCGCAACAAATAAATCAGAGGAAGGATTAGGGCATTATTATTTTAATGTTAAAGATTTGTGGCTAACCAAGTGTGCAGATGATTGCAAACTTTATGTCATCGTAGACTCCCCTGAGGACACCAAAATCCTGAAAGAGGGCTTGTCCCAAGTAAATAGCTGGTGCCAAAACTATGGCCTAAAAGAAGTGTATAATTATATTCTTTTGCAAGCATGACTTCCCTTGTAAATCACATTGGCAACACCCACCCTGAAAATTGGGAATTCAAGTCTACTATGAGCTGTTCTTTAATCACAACATCTCCACTGTTGTAAAGAATTCCATTTTCATTGCTTAGCTGACATTTAAAGGTACGTGTGCTGGTCCATGGATATAATTGTTTCACTGTACTATGCATTCATTAGGACAGTCACTGAGTATAATGCTCATTTCAGTATGTACCTGTACAAATACATGTCACAACTGGAATGACCACAATGCTTTCTCACTAAAATAATCAGGGCCTAAATCATAAAAACTGTGCTGACCATCACAAAACCTTGTCCCTGTTCTCAGTATCATGCAGGCTACTGAGAGGTGACCTCTGTCTTGTACATAGAACTTCAACAGACCCTATTCTGCAGATGTAATACTAATTCCCAAATCCAATGGTATCATAAACACTTGCTGAAGGGATTTCAGTCTCTTTTGTGAACTAAATAAAATATGTTGGAGGGTTACGTTTGTATAACAGACAATACATCTTCTATGGAATCATCTTCCACTCCGCATAAAATAAAAAGCACTTCTATTACTCTTTGTAATCTGAACAAAAGGATAAGGAAACTGCGAATTTACCCTTGCCCCTCATGGATAGGGGGAAACATACATGGATAGGGGGAAACATGCAAATGATGCAACATATCCTTTTTCAGCCCATCACTGGAATATTTGTATGTAAAATTATAAGGGCTAAAAATTACCATGTGAATGTAATGCTAGGCGTCTTAAGATCCTCACAGGTCAATAGCCTAATTAATACTTATATTTAAATCAGGTAGAAAGGAAAGTACACACAACCTATGAAGCTGTTAATGAAATTAGGTACACATGAAGAAATGTGTACAAGAGCTTTCACAGGCTCAGCTATGACGAAATGGAGAAGAATGTAGTGCAAAGTCTGTTTGAGGCAAATGGGTACTGTCAGATGTGAAAGTTGTGCATTTCGAATATTAGGAAGTTCTGATACTGGTGCTAGCCTAATACAAATGTAAATAAAAACATGACGTGCATAGGTTGCATATACAGATTATCCCTGAGTAGAGGCAATTGTATCCTTTACTTTTACTTTTTCAGACATATGTTACCAGCCAGGCACATGCATGGAGATAATGACCTTCTCCTAGCCATCTTGTATTGCTTCCCCTGTATACTTAAAATTTCTAAATTTTGCGTCAGATAGTGAGCCAGACCCATTTTTGTTCTCTAATATGATTTTCCAAAACCTTTATTATAATAAAATTTGTCAAATGTATTCTTTTTCCAACTTACACAGACAGGTAAAACCCCATTTCATTTCTTCCTAAGCCAACTGTTTTTGCTTAGAGACTGATTTAAATACTACATTTCTGCTCACCATTTGAAGTCCATGTTCTTAGTTCATCCAGCTATTGGAATCTCACAGTATTCATGAATCATTGTTTGTTGGCCTTCCTATAAGAGTCCGGTGTCTATTCTGTTGTTAACTTACAAAAAGAACAGGGTAACACACAGATCAGTATCATTGCCTGAGCACATCAAATTCTTTATTTCATAGCATTATTTGAGAAAGTATTACTGGGCAATTTATAAATTGTTTATTTGATTATTAGGATATTATTTGTTTACTATTTTCCCCCTGCTGATGTTATTGTTATAAGAGTATAGGTTCATAGGCTCATAGGTTCTTACTAAGCTTACGACCCGATGAGACCACTGAAAAGCTCAACCACTTCATCCAGTACTGATGGGAGAGTATCAGTGTGCCCCATTAAGCAGTCTTTATTTGCATTTTTGCATATGTGTTTAGGAAGAACCAGATAGCTTACTAACAGTAGTAATCAATATTCATGGTTTTCCAGTGTACTCAAATCCTTTCCTTGCTTGTATAGATATAAACTAATGGCCCTGCCATCAAGCACCACAAATCATCTGTGGACACTAATAGCAATCATTCTTGTAGCAGCCATCATCCTGTATGTCTTTCTAGATTACGTGTTATACCAACTATCACTTTCAAGGAACAAAACAAAGAGATGCAAATACTATATGTTGTACATCAGAAACCCTGTAACCAAAACATACACTTCATTCAGTGCATTAATAATGCTCTAGAGTATGCCATTCCATGCATAGTATTAAATTGAGTTTAAAAGGTAGCAAACAAATTAAAGAAATGTAGAACATCTATCACAGTGTAATACATGAATTGTTTCATTGCAGTGTCCAAAACTATCATTAAAATTACTGTTTCAGTTGTATACAGTAATTATGTTATAATTCCATGTGCCCTTTGGGCTTCTAGACAGTAGAGCTAATTAGTCTCCTGTGATGTTAATATTTCTTTTTATGTCACACTTCAGTATTAGACAATCGTTTCCGCTCTCTCTCCCTCTCTCACTAGCTCTGTTTTTCTGTCTCTTTGCAGATGTATTTCTGGTTACATTACAGGAACTGTAATTATTGTTCTATAATGGGTTGCTTTGAATTGTGAGTATGCAAGATACAAAGCTGAGACATATTGTAACATTTCTTGATGTTAAACATGTTGAACATTGAAAATAATTTCAAAACAATAGCATATCTATCTATTTTTAATTTCTTCAGCAGCCTACATGTTTGTGTGATTTAGATTATTTCCTTTTAGAAGATAATTTCATTTATTTATTTATTTTTGTAGTAAATTTACTGGATTCCCGATCAGTCATGGGAGATCTGGGATGGATTGCCCACCCAAAGAATGGGGTAAGTGTTTCTTTCTTGTACCATTATGTAAACAAACACACCTCACATTTCTACGCTCACATATATATTCAAGCAAAAGGCCTTTATTGACTTCTTCTCTGAGATTTATCTAGAGTGCTGTCACAAATGTTAAGGAAAACCATTTTTCTGAAACAGTTGAATTAACTCAATGTTATATTTTGCATGACTTCTGAGGAATGATTTTGAAGGACTTTTCCAAATTCTGTTTAATCTGTTTTGCTTTCTAAAATAGGATTTAGTGATTCATTATGTTAGATGCTGATGGATGCAAAATATTGCTTAGAAAAATGTAGTACATTTTGATGTAATTCTTACTGTCTGTTAACCTAGATAAAAATGTATTGAATTTTAATCTAATTCACACTGTCTATTAACCAACATCAATGCACCCTCTCTATTCTATTAAAGCCCCGACATACTATATGGACATGCTTTAAGTGTCTTGCTTTATATGACTGTACTGATAGGAGATTTTCAGGATTAGTCAAGCAGTGAATACCAATAAAAGTTTACGTATGCAGTTACTGCTGAAGGATTCCATGCCAGTATTGGTCAGATGGTTTAGGGTAGATAAAAACATATTACAAATGACACAGATATTTTTTATCTCAGGTTTAAAATTATCATAGTTCTATTGCATTTTTTAAAATGATGCCACAGTATATTGTGATTAAGCAATAACCCACATCTGGGTGTGGTAATGCTAGATTTACCCACGGTTGGTGTGGTTTGGTCACGAATGTGAAGCCCGAGTTAGTGGCCAAACAAATACAACCATGGGTAAATCTAGCATTACCCACACCCAGACATGGGTTATTGCTATTATACAATGACATTATTTAAGAAAAATAAATACTTACTTTTCTTAAATAATGCCTTTGTATAATACCTGCGAGGTGCCCTTCCACGGTTTTCTCCTGTCCTGGGGCTTTTTCTGATGTACTGCACGTGCATATGCTTACACAGTACATCAGAGCTGTGTTGAGGAAGCAACAGAGAAAGGAAGATCTCCGTTGCTTTTTTAAAGCTGTCTCGCTGTGTTAAACGAGTTTAACATAGCGAGATATCTTTAAAAAAAGCAGTGGAGAAAGGAAGATCTCCGTTGCTTTTTTAAAGCTGTCTCGCTGTGTTAAACGAGTTTAACATAGCGAGATATCTTTAAAAAAAGCAGTGGAGAAAGGAAGATCTCCGTTGCTTTTTTTTAAGATATCTCACTATCTTAAAAATATAACATAGCGAAATTACAGCAATGGAGATCTTCCATTCTCCGTTGCTACCTAACAAACAAAAAAAAAATCAAGACTTATACTAATGGAAAAGGTCTGGGAGAATGGACCTTTTTCCATTAGTATAAGTCGGATTTACAACTGACACGTTGGTTGGGCAGGTCAGTCAGCATGCACATTTTGAAATGCTAATCAGTATTCATTGTATAATCTGAAGTATACCATGTGTTTAGATTCATTAATAATTGAGTGTTTTTTCTGCATTTCAAACTTAATTTCATTAAAGGTAAAGTAGATCTGGAATTCATTAGTAAGAGTTTTCCATTCAACTTTTTCATGGCAAAATTAAAGATAGCCTAACTTAATCTAACAATAGTTCATATGAAGTGGTTTGTAAGCAATCCACTGATAAAGAGTTTACCTAATATTGTAATATTTCATTAAATATTATGATTAATATATGACAAAATAATAAGGTGGCATTTTCTAAGCATAGTATGAGAAGAGAAAAAATAGCAGCTCTTTATTTAAATCATTTCCTGGATATGTCTAATATACATAAATGCTATTTACTGGCTTTTTGCTGTTTAGTAATGTTTAAAAAAACTACATTGGCAAAGCCAAGAGCTAAACACAGAGTATATCATAGCTCTCAATCCTCCCTTTCTAAAATCAGGAAAGCTAGCTCTCATAATGTGAAACAAATGGACAAAATGTGGAACACCTACTAACAGCTTACTAAGAATCAGGAAGCTCACACGATGGTCAAAATGCGCAGTTTTATACTTATTAAAAGTTCTTTTGATGAATTAATATGATTCAGTACTATTTACCATAGATATCAGTTAAAAATTCCTAACACTGAATGTGTGACAGACCCTTTTAGTGTGGAACTTTGAGGAACATGAACATTTTAAGATCTAAAATGAGGAACATTCCTCATAATGAGGTGCACTTGAGAGGTACAAGATACATATTACTTTTCCTATATTGAAGATCTGCCTTACTATCATTAGCAGAAAGGGAACATGTTATTCCTTTTCTGGTTTTGCTGAGCAATTAAGACATGTCTATGCAGAATACATTTTTTCTGACTTGAGGAATTGGATAAAGACAATGATTATTTAATTTCAGATGCTTTGATTATGTATTCTGTCATTCTGCAAACTTTAATTATGCTGGTCCACATAGAACTTGTTTCATCTGCAGTCATAATTATGAAATATTGTGAAAAACACAGCAAAAAAGAGCATGAGAGTTGCAGTGATATGAGAAAGATAATACATGTAAAAGAGGCAATGTCAATAAAAAGTATAGGGTGACAAACTAAATGTGGAACAGGCATACAAGAAAAGAAATTCTAGTCTTGGAATGCAGATGAGATAAGAATAGACATGTTATAGATATGTGCCTGAAATTTAAAATGAAACTGAAATAAGGCACTATTAAGAATTTTTTTTTGTTTTTTATTGTGGTAGTCACTGATGGCAGTAGGTAAAGACAGAACTGCAGAGAGAGAGAGAGAGAGAGAGAGATTACACAACAAAGGCTGGTTTGGAAATACGGAGCACTGCAGCCTAAGTGCCTGGCACAAAACTGTTCTTTGCAGCAGAAATATACAGCATCAGTTTTATCCAGCAGGAGTGAGAGCAAATGGAACTCAGAACGAAAAATTATACAGTGGGTCAAGCCTGTCAGCTGCTAACAAAGTTCATCCTGCAGACATTTTAATTTCTTTTATCTCAGCCCACCTCTAAACAAATAAATTAACTAAAGTTCCAGAATCATCTATGAAAAATAGCATATGTGCATAGTGGGGATCACCACGTTGATAAAATAAAGAAGCAAAATACACTAGTACAAATGGGTTTCCATAAGATTTGTATAATGTGGAAAGGCACTGGAGAAAAAGACATGGATAAATAATTATTAGGCCTTTTCCTCTGCATATCTGAGTAAGACTTAAAGTCAGATTTAAGGATTAATGTGTCAGTAGTGCTGGTCACTCTGCCAGATATACACACACACACACATATATATATATATATATATATATATATATATATATACATATACATATATATATATATATATATATATGTATCCATCCATATATGTGTGTGTGTCTGTGTGTGTGTGTGTGGTGTGTGTGTGTGTGTGTGTGTGTGTGTGTGTGTGTGTGTGTGTGTGTGTGCGTGTGTGTGCACGCGTGCACTCGTATATCTATAGTTTTATATATATATATATATATATATATATATATATATATATACGTATATATATATATAGATATATATATATATGTATGTATATATATATATATATATATATATGTATATATATATATATATATATATATATATATATATATATATATTTATATATGGATGCATATCAGATCCACGACAGAACACTTACTCAACAATGACCAAATCACCGACTCCACATCGCAGACACAACACATCTCCGACAATGGTAAGTATAACTACTCTGGAGCGGAATGTATTCCCCTTTCCACAGTAAAATAAAAAAACAAAAAGAAACATGTGTATAGCAGGTGGGAAGCCCCCCTGCACCCCCCATGTGGGGAGCTGCGCCCTCCACACCCCCCTACTTAAATATACCAACTCCAAAATCGCACCAAATTGCAGAAATGGGAATACATTCCATTCTGCACTACTTATACTTACCATTGTCGGAGATCTGCTCTGTCAGCAATGTGGTCTCGGTGATCTGGTCATCGGGTGAGTGTTCTTTCGTGGAGCTGATAGGTTCCCATATATATATATATATATATATATATATATATATAGAGAGAGAGAGAGAGAGAGCGAGAGAGAGAAAGAAAGATAGATAGCTATACACATACATTTATATATACATGCACACATATATATATATATATATATATATATATATATATATATATATATATATATATACATATATATATATATATATATATATATATATATATATATATATATATATATGGGTCTATGTTGAATGTTCGAACATCCACAATGTTGAACATTACAGGGTCAAAACCAAATGTTCGATATTTGGATGTTCGAACATAAAAAAAAAAAAAAAAAAAAAGAAAACACAGAAAAAACACTTTAACAGTGTAGGCGGGGGGGGCAAGCCCCCTTGCACCTCCCACACCCCCGTACTTAAATATACCAACTCCGAGACCGCACTTCAGTGCAGAAAAGGAAAATTCTCCCTATCTGCACCATATGGTGCCATTGAAAGTCTATCTTCGAGCACTCAGAATTTCGAACGTTTGGTATCGACCATGTAACGTTCGAAATTTTGAGCGTGCGAAGATTTGACAGGTACCTATATATATTTATATATATATATATATATATATATGTATATATATATATATATATATATATATATATATATATGTATATATATATATATGTATATATATATATATATATATATATATATATATATATATATATATATATATATATATATATATATATGTGTGTGTGTGAGTGTGTGTGTGTGTGTGTGTGCGTGTGTGTAAATAAATATATTATTAAGAAATGTATCCAAACCTATACCTGGGAGAAATAACTGTGAATCTTAACCACATACTGGTAGGATACTGCCTACTGATGATAAAAAAGATGAGGCAGTAACTGACACTAGAAAAAATTTAAGGTAGATTCAGCAGGAGAAACCAGCTCTGATAAACTTCTGTTCCACCATGACATTACATGTATGTTCACTAAATTGCAAGCCACAGTTAGAAATCTGCATTGCTGCTGCCAAATACAAAAACAGTTTTTCTTTTTAAAACCAGTTTTATTATAATCAGACCGAAACACACAAGCACTTTCACAATCAGCTTCTTCAGGTGAATAAAGTGTGATTAAATAAGACACCTGTTTTATAGCAAATAAAAAATATCACATGACTAGTAATACTTAATTTAAAGTGACATCTACATTTCATAGAATAATCCTTTCAATAAAGTGCATACGCAATATTCATAGATGTAAATTTCACCATGAATTGGTCACCTACAGAAGTCAACTTTCTGGATGTCTTGATTTTTAGGGACAATGATTATAAACTTAGTACTAAGCTATATAGAAAACAATGTCATGTCAATAGTTTGCTTAGTCGGGAAAGTATGCACCCTAACTATATATTTAAAAATGTAGCTCAAAATCAGACAGACTATCACGTCTTAATGTACAAGATGAAGAATTCATAAGGCAAGTAGATAATGCTGAAGAAGAATTTATACAGAGAGGTTATTAGACCCATTTTGTACAGAAGAATGTAAGGGAGGTAGTTAAACTTATGGAGAGCAGAGCTAAACCATATTTTTCAGAAAATGTCAAAGTTACAACAGGTCAACAGGGAAATATGAAATAAACTTCCCATAAGTTAAGGATGTCTTTAAGCTATTAAGTTAAGGATGTGTTAAGCTATTCTGGGAACATCAGGGCATGCACAGACATTTTTAATAGGTATTGGGATATCCTAATGATTGATGAACAAGTCAGTAAACATTTGGATACAAGACCACAATTTACCTTCAAAAATAAGAAATCCTTAAAGAGAAGGTTATGTACTACTAGAAATGATATTAGGACACAGAATATAGGAGGTACCAAGGCTTGCAGAACTTGTCAGTACTGTAAATATATCTCAGAAGAGATAGATTTTACACACCCAGACACAGGTGAGAAGTTTCACTTTAGGGTATCTGCAACAGGTGTTAGCTCCCATTTAATTTATTTAGCTGTCTGTCACGTGTGCTGCAAATTTTATGTAGGGAAAACAGATAGGCAACTCAAACTCAGGATCAGGGAACATTTATATCATATTAGGAAGCAAAGTGTGCATAATGCATTAGCGAAACATGTTAAGGACACGGATATACATCATATTTTTAAATTTATGACAATAGGTAGATGCTTTGAAAACAAGAGGGGAGGTGATGTCAGAACAAGAACTGAAACACTTGAAGCAGAGTGGATCATAAGGCTTAGGGCAGACGTGGGATATGGCCCTAATGGCCAGATCCCATTGAGACCCATTTTAAAAGCTCGACCCCTACGTAGATGAATTTTAAAGTTTTAAAGAGTTTTAGATACATGTATTTGATATCTATGTTTTGTATTTTTTGTGCATGAATGTTTTGATATTTTTGTATGAATTTATGTGAGTATTTACATCTATGAATATTGCATATGCACTTTATTGAAAGGAATATTCTATGAAATGTAGATCTCACTTTAAATTAAGTATTACAAGTCAGGTGATATTTTTTATTTGCTATAAAACAGGTGCCTTATTTAATCACACTTTATTCACCTGAAGAAGCTGATTGTGAACGCGCTTGTGTGTGTCGGTCTGACTATAATAAAACTGTTTTTTTTTAAACTGGAGCCTGGTCCCTACAGATTTATTTGCTTTATCAGATTCCTTGGATTTATTTTATATCCTAGTAGAGACCCCTGGATTTTTTTGGTTTGTGCTGCTGTTACTGTTAAGTTTTTCTTTTTAATCAAATGATTAGGAGCCTTGACAATCATAAAGAACAAGTGTACTTAACCCTAAAGTTTTTTAAAAACATTTGCTTTTGGAAAGCCATTCTCTCTGAGATATCAGTGTCATTATCCACCCTTCTTTGGTCATGGTTTTAGTTATTTACACTCCAAAATTGCTTGTATTTGATTTATTTCCTGATATTTGGTTTTGCTATGTCTTGATAGGATTTTGCATTCTGATTTAGCAATCTACCTGTACAGTGTTTTATTATGACAAAAGGAAATTATCTATATAGTACTGTAATAGCTTTCGATCATGACTCACAGATTTAATAATTTTTGAATAATATGTAGTGCCATTTCTGCAAGACCTTCTTGTCTAAGTGGTGCTCCCCAAATATGTCCAGTAGGACAAGAGATGATGTTATAGCCTAGTCTATGAGCACAGATTCTAAGTTAAAGAATACAGATGTCTGACTCATGATGCCCTGAGTTTGACCCAAGTCATCTAGGATTACATAGTGATCTGGTTACTGTAACAAGTGTACATGGATGCTAAGAGTGAAAGATCAATGCCACTGCACCTGTCCTAAGGTGGGGAGGGATTCAGCCCAGTCCACTGCAATCCTGCCACTCAGTGGAGGCTGGGAATTCAGGTACAAGGCATTGAAGAGGACCAAGGCTGGCATGCATGATAATAATTAGGTACCCAGCATGTCTGGAAATCATGTTAGTCTATTTTGCTGCTGTCTTTTCTATCACAAATTCGTAAAAGAGTAGATTACATACAACTGAAAAAAACATTTGCTTGACAATGCCTTACTTTCTCAAGAGTAGTGTGCCTTCAGGGAGGTGCATAGTACCACTACCAGGATGATTTGCCTTACCAATAGCATTTACAAAGACATGAAAGATGTCTTCTTGCACAGACTGTGTTTGTGGCTTTAACAAAAGCATTCTACTGTATTCCTCACATAATATTACTTCTTGAACTGCAATGCCTAAGCACTTTAAAGTAGTTTAAGATCTGCTTGTATAGCGGAACCATCAAGGCAAAGAACGACAGACTGTGCCAAAGACTCTACCCACAAAATCAAGAGGCCCAAAAGAGCTACTAATAGGGCTACTACATTATTATGTTTTTATCAACACGTTTGCTCCATATCCTTTCCTAAAATAAATATAATACACTATGCAGATGACTTGGTGTTATGGAACTCACAGACAAACAAGGCACTGAGGAAGTATTACCTAGTAATGCTGAGGCACTGAGGAAGTATTACGTAGTAATGTCGAGGCACTGAGGAAGTATTACTTAGTAATGCTGAGGCACTGAGGAAGTATTACGTAGTAATTTTGAGGCACTGAGGAAGTATTAAGTAGTAATGTTGAGACACTGAGGAAGTATTACGTAATAATATTGAGACACTGAGGAAGTATTACTTAGTTATGCTGAGGCACTGAGGAAGTATTATGTAGTAATGCTGAGGCACTGAGGAAGTATTACGTAGTAATGTTGAGACACTGAGGAAGTATTACGTAGTAATGTCGAGGCACTAAGGAAGTATTACATAGTAATGTCAAGGCATTGAGGAAGTATTACATAGTAATATCGAGGCACTGAGAAAGTATTACTTAGTAATGTGCTGCAGATGTTTGTCTAGTTTCACAATTTGCAAACACTGCAAGCATCTTACAAAGTAGATTAAGTAAGATTTCTGCTAATATACCAAGTGCAAAACAATTTCCCTTTAGTAACACTACACCCACGCAATTTCCTCCACTTTACTCTGAATAGACTATCTCAGCAGTTGCTGAACCTTGGATATAACAGAATACACCCTAACCCAGAAGTTTGTCAACCTTAAAATTAGAATTGAATCATTCTCTAATGTTATTATAATGTTATTCTTTTATATTATCTTGACACATAAGAAAAGTGCCATCAAACTACATGTGGATTCATAAATAAGAGAAGTTACACATGTTAAGGGAATGTTACACATGTTAAGGGAGTTCTCATTGTACTGGGAATAACAGTCATGGTTATGGCATGGGACATGAAGACAAAGCCAATCCACAGACCATTTCAGCAAAATCCTTTTAATCAAAACCTGACTTACTGTCCGTGGGTAAGATGAGAGGAAAGCCCCCCCACCCACTCATCCATGCTCTGGGTTTTAACCCCTGCACCCACTTACTTAACATAGCAGCATGTAAGTTTGTACAACCTCAGCATTAATTATGCATTGTTACAGAAACGTTCTACCTATTGGTAGGGTTGTCACAAACTTTACGGATCCAATGAATAATAGTAGCAAAGATCTCTCCAAAAAAGAAAGTGTGTGCTGCGTGAAAAGGAATATTGTTATGCTTAAAAGATATACAAGTCTGACAACCTTTACAATGGAGATACTATTCAGCTACATTGCCTGACAGCCATTACAGGGGATATATTATTCAAATACCCTTCATAGAAGCCATTACATGGAATATAGAATTTAGATGCTTTGCCTAGGAACCATTACAGGGGATATATGATTCAGTATCCCTGCCTGGCAGCCATTACAGAGGATATAGTATTCCGATACCCTGCCCGGCAGCCATTACAGGGGATACAGTGTTCAGATGTCCCCCTGCCTGGCAGCCATTACAATGGATATAGTATTTGGATACCCTGCCTGACAACCATTACAGGGGTTATAGTGTTCAGATGCTCTGCCTGCCAGCCATTACTGGGGATATAGTGTGCAGACACCCTGCCTGGCAGCCATTACAGGTGATAAAATATTCAAATGGCCTTAGCCATCACAGGAGATCTAATATTCAGATTCCTAAAGGCAATAGATGAAGCTGCCACTAGAAGCTAAGCAGCACAGAAAATTTGCCATAGATGATAAATCTCTCCTCTCAAAAATCTCTTTATTCTTTTGTCAGAAGGTTAGGCATTTTAGAAAGAAATGTATTTCAAGATAGGAAATTTACAAACCAGGTGATAAAAGGGGATATATTTATAAGATACTGTGCATACATTGTTCCCATATACTGTGGTACTTGTTAACCATGTGGTCAGATATGTACAACTGAAGTACTTGACGAACAATTCATTTTAACATGTGTACATTATTGAAGGAAAACAGCTTGTAATGGCAACTGCTTTTACTCTTTATCTGAGTAAAACCGCCGTATTCTAATTGCAGAACTCATATTGCTACAGAGAGTCATTCATGAGGTAGCCAGTTATAAGGAATGCATGCATGGCATAATGGTGTCAGTGGTAGAGAATACCCAGTTTGCGTTTATAAATAACTATGAAAATGTGAAAAAAATGGAGAAAGAGGTCTGAAACACCTGAAGTTCAAAACATCATTCAAGGTCCTGCTTAACTGATTTAGTATGCATTGAAAGAAATGTTATTCCAATATTCTTACCTGTTCTCCATGCTTCAACTTCTTACAGCAAATAGTTACAAGCAATGAAATGTAATTATGTGCAAGGTCATAGGAAAAAAGACATTCATAAGAGTTCTTTTATACATATGAGCTAATGGAACCGATCACTTTAGTAAGAGAATCATTCTTAACTAAGCTGGTTGCCTGATACACCATGAATAACTGGATGTGCAAAACAGCCTCAGCTGTTTCCCTCAGAAGACCGTGTCCTTCCAACTGTTCATTATGTTGATGTTATTACTAAAGAAGCCTGAAGTGTATGATGTGCAAACTGTCCTCCTTGGTAACTTGCATACTGCCAGAGATAACACTTTCCATTGAATCCATTCAGCTGATCTCTGTAGGAACTGGCATGACAGCTTGGATCACTTCTCGTGGGGCTGGTTATTTTTTCAATGCAATGCTTCTAGCTTTTTCCAACTTCTTTATATCAGAATGAAAGGCACCTGCTTTTCATTAGTGGAGCGAGACCCCCATTGATTTCCTTTCACAGGCACCAGTATGCCTCTAGAAGCCTTCCTCTCTATCCTCAGGGTATTGCCTGTATTCTGTGGCTAACTGAACAGTTACGTGTTCGTTCTGACATCAAACATGAAAACAAACATGAACATCATTACGCATATTATTTTATGTTGTATATAATATACACTGCATGTTATATAGTAAACATATATTCTTCTCAATATGTCATTAGCATTTAATGAGAACGATATCTAACAGCACTGCCAAAACATAAAGAAAGCCATCTAAAATGAAAAGAGAGTTCACTTTTGCAAAAAAAAAATATATATATATATATATATATATATATATATTTATATATATATATATATACATATTGATTTCAGTTTTGCAAAGTTCCTTGTTCCTCAGTTGCATCTATGACTGGATATTTTATCAGTCACTTATATTAATTAGGTTATTTTCATGAGGATTTAATGCATGAAAAAGTTTTTGTGGTAACCTTGTTCATTTCCCTCAGTTTTATCTGAAAATTCTAAAATACAATACCGACATATAAAGTAAAAGCCAGATTTACTCAGAATGCAAAGCCACATAGTTTTATTCATTGTTTTTTGGGACTACATTCATAAGCCTTGATAAATTAAATTACTGTTATTGGTAAAGGGTTAGTTACCATCTGCCAGGCAGTATATTTTTTCTATAGTCTCTAAGTATGCATGTTGCTAAATAAAGCAGTCTACTTAATTTTGTATGTGCAGCACCACCTGCTTTTGCATTTATTTACATGCAGACTGCCTCCATTATCTATTATGCATTCTACGTGGAAGCTAAATTAGGCTTCTATGCCTCTGTAGTAAACAATTTCCCATACTGAGCCTTCAGTGGTAATCCGGTAAATAAATTGCTTCTTAATTTAATTTTATCCTGGCAAGCACATAACTGTATATAGCTGTGGCAAACCTCCAAGCTAGATTTTTGGATTTTTTGGTGGGGTGGGGGTGGTGGTATTGAATGCTATATTTTGAAGGACTATAGTCTTGCTGAGATTGGTTGATTTACCAGTGTTAAACTACTCAGTGACTATTTTTCATAGGAAATTACTGCGAGTGCAGTTTCTAACCGTGCTCCAGCAATGATTCTTTTGGCTTTGGGTTCCTCCTTTAACTTCATGTTCGTGCGACTGTGAAGTAGGTATATACAAATCTGGATGATGTGACAGGTTTGCCTCCCACATGGAGGGGGGTAGAGTGCAATATGCAAAAAAAAAAAAAAAAAAAAAAAACAATTGAATTTTTTTTTATTGGGTTGAGTCCTGACGCAGTTTAACTCAGTGAATTGGGTCTCTGACTACTTCAGCTCCATGACCTCAAAAAATAATTTCAACTTTACTGAAATTGTAAACACAGCCTCCTTGGAATGCCATAGCTTTTTCAAAGGGGGCTTCAGCGAGTCTGAAAGTAGTACATTTAGAAAATCTCATTTATTTTCACTAATTTTATGTGGTATTAGGTTAAGTTTAGAATGATAATAGTGACAAGTATACTAATGTAATTGAAAATCAACAATAAAATAATAAATGATGCAGTAAACAAAATTTTTCTCTCCCTTCTACCCACTTGCTGAGCCCACATGGCCCCTATATCCCTTATTTGCTTATACCAGGCTGTCCCTTATATGACCCTGATACTAGGTGATTCCCTAAATTTTCAGGGACTTGACCTTATGGTGTACAGTTAGAATACCTAGGGAACAAGGGTCTCCATAGAAGGGCACATCATGTAGTACTGAGGCATCCTGCGCCTGAGAGTGGTCAACAGTCCTGATCCCTTTTACTGTCCCAGAGTATTAACATTTGTTGTTGAGATGAAGAGTCAATGAGGAATGGCCTGAGGACACATCTGCCCCAGGACCCCTTAGAGCTGTTCATGTCCTAGCTCATGCACAGGCTCAGCAAGGTGGCATGTCTTACTATGAGCTGCTGTCTCTTTCAAAGCTCAGTGAGTCTATCCTCAGTATGCTCCATTCTTCTTGGATCAATCACTGATCTGTTCAATCAAATTCCTGAGACACTAATCTAAACTGAGTAGCTCCAACCATAGTCAGAGCCTTATCTCCTTGCACCACCAGTTCAAGCAATGGTTGTAAGATATATCTTAATTATTTCAAGCCTGGCACCATGGTGCAGAGAGTGGAGCCCTTACTGTGGCACAGGCAACAGTATTTAATTTGCAGCCCTGATACTGGAAGAGCCAGAGAGGGAGGGGAAGGAGCCATTGAGGAAGGGGAGGATTCAGCGAGGGAGAGGGATGAATAAAGGGGCATTGCCTGCTTGCTACCCTTGGAGGAGTGGGAGGCACTCATGTGCTATCAGTGCCACACTGGGAGTTGAGATCTCTACAGTATATACAAGAGAGTTCACCACTCATGCTATGAGGGGAAGGGAAGGGCTGCTTGAAGGATACACCTCTTGTGGAAGAGGTGGAGAGAATCTTCCACAAATGACCTGTTGTATGCCATTCTGTAGCTCCTAGCCAAGTCTCCACAGTTAGGGCCAGGGCAAAAATCAGAAGATGTGAACATCCCTGATGGTTGTCTAAACAATATCCCCTGTTAGTTAACTTTCTCCCTGGTGCTGGGGAATGAATGGATCCATTTAGTAAAATGGGGCTGATGGATGATGGACAGTGGCAGTAAAAAGCCTAGAAAAAATATCGATTATTTCTGCATGTGTATTTTGGGGTGTCATTTTGCTTCATTACATTTAAGCATAACGTTTTTATGGGGTGACTCAATGTACTATTTCAGTATATGTGGAGGCCCTAGGATTTTAATTTGATGGAGAGTCACTTACAGAGTCCAAGACTCGATGATTTGTTTATAGCCAGTGTCTGAAAAGGATTGGAAAAGCAGCACAAGGTTTTTTTTCTGGTAATAATAACTCCACTCATGCTAACATCATTGCAGAATATATCAGATGGTATGAAAAATGTTTACAAAAGTTTCACATCAGAGAGATGAGATAAAATTAGATGAGAATAAGACAGAATAACTGGAAAAAACAAAGGTTTAGTTTGATTTTCAAGTTATCTGTAAGGCATTAGCTTTATGGCATAGAATTTGAATGTATAAAAAAAATGGTTGAAATTACGCAACACAAAAAGATAAATGTTGATGTATATTTTTTTGCAATCACATCTTTGTTGCGCAGGCCTATACTCACTGTAGAGCTGGCTATTAATGCTTATAGGTTCATAGGTTCATTATAAAACATTCCTTGCATCTACATGGCACTGCTTGTGTTCTAAATGACAATAACTACTACATTGGGTAACCTACTTGTGGATGAAGATTGAATGTTCGAGCTTCAACTGCCCATGGTTCAACCCGACAATGAGCAGAGTTCCTCCATAGGAAATCACCGTCAGTGAGTCATGCCAGAAAAGATTACTTTTTTGGGAGATTTCCCTCTTCTTTGAGTTGGTGTGACTCTGGAGTTGGTATATACAAGTTTATAGTGTGTGGGTGGCTTGTCCCCAACATCAGGGGATGCAGGGAGGCTTACCTTAAAAAGAGTTTTTCAGCAATTGTTTCTCAGCAAATGCAGTTTGGGGATTCCAGTCCTCAGTGAATTTGTTTCTGTTTATTCATAGTAGAAGCCTACTGCAATTCTAATTATAAATTAACTAAATTTTCTGTACAAAGAAATTACTTCGAACTATACATTAAAAAGTGACTCCTAAAGATGCCACGTTAATATTACTGTTAGGACATTTTCTAAATGCAGTTTATCTCTTGAGAATTCTTACTTCTCCTTAATCTGCCACAGTTTAGCCAAGCCATATGTAAATGTTTTACCTAAAATAATCTCTTCTGATTGAATGTCACCTTTTTATGTCTTTTTGCTTTTTACAATAATTAACGTTATTCTGACTAATAACATATTACCTTTAAACAGCTACTAGTTATGAAGTTCTGTAGGTAAATCACTCTTACTAGCTCATTATGCATGATACTGTTCTGTTGCCCTCTCTGTTATTGTACCTTATATATGTCGTATACTTTGGACACATTGCACATCTGATTATATCAATGCACCATAATATCAGTCCTTATTCCACTTTTCTCAGTGATATCATATTCCAGCATTACAACTTTCTCTGTTGTGACTGACCAAATTTGACTTAGTGAAAGAGTCTATTGTACATATTTTCACAATTTTTACATGGTGCTGTACCAATTTTCCTTCTTATTGAAATTGTCTTATTGATGGACTATGTTGTACCTTATGAATGCAGACAATATACCAATATTACAATGTTTTTCATGCATTTGTAAATAATGCCTCATATCTGTAGCATGGCTACACTGATGATTGTTTTATAGTGGGAGAACTTACATTATTTCCTTAACATAATTATACTGATATTTTATGTCATTGCACTCTGAATAGTAGTATGCTTTGGCACTTAAGCCATTCTTTAATGGTCACCTTTGCTACGCACTTCAGCAGCTTGGGAAATAACAGCTTTAGTTTGTTTACATGGAGTGTTACTGTCTTTTGGCGTCTATACTTTGACATTTTTCAAACTGAACTGTAGCATGTAATGGTTTCGCACCAATGGACCTGACCTTTCCTATTATGTATGTTCTTTACTGGATGGGGAATTTGCAACTTTTGTTCCTGATTGTTCTTGTAGGAATGCCAGATATATCTTTCGACTTGGCAGTTGGTTTTAACATCTGCTGACCAGTTTTTTGGATGAGTGTTGTCCTTTGGTTCCTGCAGATTGTAAACTCTGTCATTTAGAGTTTGCTGTTGGGGCTTATTCCGAAGGTCTGGTGGTAGTTCTTGTTGTTCTTGTCAACGTGTGGCTAAGTCTGAGATGGATTCTTAGGAAATGTAGTTTAGACTTTGGGTCCATTGTCTGGACCATTCTCGATTATGGTACATTTTTGAATATCTGTTTACTGAAAGTTTTATGTGAGAGGGTTTGTACTGAAGAGCAGCACATGAAGTTATGGTTTGCAGTTTAAAATATTGTATTGAGCTTGCTTTAATGGTCTTTCATGAGCCCATGTTGCTTTTCTTACTAATATTCACATATAGAGTATTGTGAAGGTGAGTGTGTTTGTTTTTGTTTTTATTTTGTTTGATGATTGCCTTAGTTCATGGTGTCTTATTATAATGTTAAGAATGCATTTGCTTTGAATACTACTTCATATCTTTCAATAAATTGTATATTATTTATCTTTTTTTTCTTACTGACTATGCTTTATCTGTTCTTCATGCAAATGAAAGAAAAATGCTTAGGGTTCGCACTAAAATAAAACTGAAGTTGGAGATAATGAGGCTATGTAACCTGTGACAGTAAGAGAGGGAAGCAAATATCTTTTGGCTGAGTCTGGTTCAATACAAATGTTCTTCTGGAAGCTATATGGCCACAGAGATTGAGAATAAGTCCTCCAAATAAGCTTTTGCATGGAAGCTTATTAGCCTTTATGAGGAGCCATTCTCAGAGCTTTGCTACAATGGTGTAAAGCAAAGTTATGTTACAATATGGAAGTGTATACACAAGTTGTGAAATAGAAAATACACGTGAAATGTCTTATTTTACTTTGCAAATGCATTGACTGTGTATAAGGTATACATGTATGAAATGCTATATTTAGTACCTATATATTTCTGTGTTTATAAAATAATGGAACGAATATGCAATTACTAAGTCTGTAGAATGCTGGGATTTGTATGTCCATAATGTGTACACGCTGCATCATGTGATGATTATCATTCCCACAGCCTGAGTGCCATTTTGGATTTTCTGTCAAGGTAATCTACTACCGACCAGTTTTGCAAAGCTCAAAGTCCCCTTCGTCTCTCTTGCTGTAACAGCTAATTGGCTAGGTGTATCCTGAGAGGGAAGCCTTCAGCTGTCACAGGATGTGAGTGTTTATTCTTTTTCTGGCATCCGAAGAAGAAAGTTCTATGACTCTACACAGGATGCAGGACTGATTTTTCTATTTTACTGCTCAGATAAGCTTAAGCCCCGTTCATGAACTCCTTTCCCTCGTTTTATTTTTGGATTTATTATTCTCTTTCTATTTTAATGTTTACTTAAAAATATGTAGTTTAATTTTTTATTTTTGTCATTGTTTACAGTAATTCATTTATTTGGCTTCTATCTTTGACAAATGCTTGTTCTTACTTTTTCTGAGGAAACTTTCATTATTTCTCTTGGATATGCACCAGGGGCTGTCTCATAACAGTCAGATTTTTACTGTTGTTGCTCTGCTTTATTTTCATCTTTTGACAGGAAACTATTCCATAACTGTAGGATTTTTAAATATGTATACATTGTTTACTTTATGAATGACTCTGCTCTGTGTGTTTTTAACATTGGATCATAATTTTACTGTGAATGAAGTTATCTGAATGTACTGTACAGATTTTACTCTAAATATAGTTTCAGTTGCTAATAAATGGTACTTTTGTGGCAGTTTAATATGGGTAAAGTGAGCCATATATGGACATTTATTTTACAGTGAGCTAAGTTTTAATACTGGTTTGACACATTGATTGCTTTAGTGTTTGAACGTTGTATACTGGAAATTCTTGGGTATATATTAGAACATTAAATGTTCTAAATAGCAAACACTCTAAAGAGCAAACATGCTGGACTTCAAAGTGCTTTTTTCGTGATTGCAGTACAGTGAAGATCAGAATATTTGCCCTTTCCACTGTATTGTGATCTCGGAGTTGGAATATATATTTAGCAGGGGGTGTGGGGGGGTGCAAAGCTTCGCAATAACGATTTCAAGGTCCTGTATTTTCGCTCTTTAGAGCGTTCACTATTTAGAACATTTGATGTTCTAATATAGACCTGGAATTCTTTAACTTTTGCCTGTTGTGAAAGAATTCTCAATACATTTCAAACTGTTTTGTGGTAATTGCACAGTTTAGTTGTGCAGGGACATACTTTTTACTAGCATAACTGCTTACATTATCCAGTACTATCAGTTTGTGTTTCTGGCCAGTGTTCTCTAGCCTGACTGGATAGATCCTATACTTGATAGACCACCCCCCACATCAAATCCAGTTGCATATAAAAAAAAAAAAAATTAAAATATGCTTCAACATATGGTTAGTGATTTTGACAGGGCCACTGCTCGGCTTACAATCCACTTACCTTTTGCCAAGTTTCCTTCTAGTGTAGCTTGGCACTATGGAATGGAGTTTAGACATCCTCTAGGGCTGTTCCAGTACCTGGGACAGGTATGAAGGAATCAAACCCTTTAGATGCAGGAGTAGTCTGGGACAAGAGACCCCTTGAATAACAACCAGAACTGAGAAAAACACACTTTATAATAGCAAAGCTTTCGGATAAAATCCTTCCTCAATACTAATACTGACCCCTTGCCAGACATAATACTCTGTCCTCAAATATTTTTCTAATACTTTAGGTCACAAGATAAAGAAATGGAACCTTTATCATACAGCTGATAATCAGACTAAAGTTGTTTATATGGCTGATGTGGTTTCCTTGACTATGAGTGTTCTGCAAACAGTTAATTCTGGAAGTTGTTTTCCCATGCATGTCTCTAGTGCTAGTTTGGATAGAGACCTGTCTGTTGTTTCAGAGAATGATGAGGGATCTGATGAGGACAATGTTGATTTCCCAGCTGACACTGAGTTAGGTCACTCTGATTCTTTGGAAGGTGAACTTGAGTTTATGTCCAAACAAGTTTTCACTTTTCCTCAGATGTTTATAAAGCTGCTTGCAGGACACCAATATCTATTCCAGCAGTCGTAAAAAGACTCAGAAAAATACAGGGTCTCCATAGATATGACAGGTCTATTTTCTCATTTGACTGCTAACCCAGTGTGGGCTTTCCAGCTGCCTGCTCAAAGAAAAAGTCAATAGCTTCATCTAATCCAGCATCTCCCATAAAGAGGGAAATGGTTAGATCTTCTGAGCAAAAGAATGTCTCCTTCTAATATTGTCTTGTTAGAATGTCAAATTATCAAGTCTATATGTGAAAATTTAGTTTACAGTGTACTTACAGTTTAGATGATTTTGCTGCTTCCTTACTCAGAGAGCAAAAGTCTTATATGATTCAAATTGTTTCTAGTTTGACTCTGATTTCAAAATAAGCTTTGAGGTGTGTTTGAATGTGCAGATGCAGTCGTCAGATATGCTACTGCTGCTTCTGCTGTTGTATTACGATAGCAGATCAGGGGTTGGGGTTGGCATAATGGTTAAGATGTTTACCTCACAGACAAATAGTACAGGATTTGATTCTCACTGAGGGAAATTGGATAGGCTTAAAATGGCCCTTGGGACCAGCTAGCCTAGTACTTACCTATGAACCTGTGTATGCTTGTATGTAATCAGAACTTTTCTGATGATTTATAAAACAACATTTTGAATGCACCTTTAAGTTCTGAATTGATACTTTTGCCTTCTGTTATACAGATTCTCAAACATGGTAAAAACAGGGGTCATAGAACCAGTGCCTGCGATACGTGAAGGTCAAGGATTTTCTTCCAGAATCTTTTCGATACTAAAAAGGAGCACTCCTGGAGACCTGTGCTAGATTTGACCTTTCTAAACACCTTTATACAACATTCAAAATTCATCATGTTCACCTTATAGTAGGCCCTGGCACTGCTTCCAGACCACTGTTCTATGGTGTCTGTAGATCTCACGGAGGCATGTCATCATATTGCTATAGTTACCAATATTCAGAAATGTTGGAGATTTGCTGTGTCTGGATAACATAATCAGTCTCTGCATTACCCTTTGGACTAGCTACAGCTACTGTACCTGAACTGTTTAGATAAGCTTTGTGAATCTACCCAAAATACCACTGAAGCAGTCAGAATGAGGAACATAATGCAGTTGCATAAGTCCTACCAGTAAGAGTAGATGTTTGAATTCCTTACTGCTTCAATGGCAGTACTCAGCCAGCCTCCCCCAGACTGTGCATAACTGACGGGGGTTTCAACATCTTTGATTTGTTTGTTGCTGGATTTGGTTTTTATATGGTATTGTGACTGGCTACAAAATTAGATGATTCTGGCTTCAGGTACTTCCTCTCCTTTGTGGAAGTGAAAAAAACCTGAACACTCCTGTCTTTTGGCAGCTGAAGGCTTACCTGTCAGCATATGTTCAGCTAATCAGCTGTCATAGGAAGAGAGGGGGAGGGGACTCTGAGATTTTGAATGGTTGCCAGTATTGGGTAACCTTGGTAAATAACCCAAAATGCCACTGAGGCAGTGAGGAATTTGAACATCTACTGCTACAAGTAAAAAGGACTTAAAGCAACTGAACTTTCCATTGGCAGATAAAGGCACTGAGATTCTGTCATCCCATTTACCTGCTTAAGGCTGAAGTCTGGATATTCTTCCAGTATGTTCACTGCTGAAGGCTGACAAACCTAGACTTTTGTATGCTTTTTACAACATTTAACTCCCTGACTGCTAGTATAATAACCTTGGTTGTCAAAAGAACTTTCTCTACTTCCAAATCTTTTGTCTGATGAAGTTTTCCATTCTTTGTTCAATATACTTCCACTTTAACTTATCGAGTTTGCTCATTAATGCTTAAGTAGCATATTATTTCTGCCCTAGTATTAACCTTGAATATTTTAGCCGTATCACACATCTCCCTCATGCTGTCCATTGTTACATTAACCAAATTGTAGACCTTCTTGGCCTGGTTGGTCAAATTAAATATTTAAAACTTTCCTATGCTTGCTCAGATGCATGATCTCCAGGACTGGGTAATTTATACTTAGAGTGGTATCATCAGCATACCTCTCAACTGTACAGATTTTTGCAGAATGTCCCAGATTTTTGCCTCATATTTTTGGTGTGTTCCTCCTAAAATCTGTACTTTTCTGGCAAATAGCTGAGGATTGAAATCATTAAATAAGGGCAAACATTTGAGTTTAAGACTCCACATCCTTCAGAAAATTCATGCTAATGTAAAGCCTATTATTCTATGAACTTTCTAAATTTGTAAGAGCAATGTTTAGAATTTGTCCCTATTTGTCCCCCCCATCATTTTAGGCTTTGCCCAAATTTTTTCTCCAAGAGGTTGAGAGGTATAATCATCAGGGCCCTTATCAACATACGGTGTTCTCGAAATATAGCTTTATTTTATCCCTGTAATGCACAGTGACTGGTCTTGCCTTCTTTTACCAAATCGAATGGTCTCAAACAGTTCATTCAATGGATGCATCTGTTCCTGATGCCTTTAATTGCCCTACTTCTACCTAATGTACATCTAAATATACTAACTGTACCTTAATTCCACAGTGCTTTACTTGTCAGCACAATTGTAGATTAAAATGTGATGAACTGTCCCTCTAGTTTTGTAAGATCTGTTACATTACTGCTTTTAACAGAGCCTCAGTCCTTTTATTTGCTAGTCATTATTATCTAGTAATCAATTCTTACCTTACAGGCTGTAGATATAATGTCATTACCAAAGATATACAGCATCAGCTCTGAGAACCCCACTTCTACCAGCATACACATGTCAAACTGACTGATAGGCTTTTCCCATCTTCACTTACCAGGTTCCCTTTAAACTGCAGGTGGGTAAGCCAACAGACTTTTCAATTATACCCAAACCACCACACAGCCAGTGGTCTAGCTTGATGGTAAAGCCAAGATAAGGATTGAACTCTTGTTAATGTAACTTATGCAACGGTTCCATGTTTCATGCACTACACTAACTGCTAAGCTAAGTATTTATTTTGCTAGTTACTGACATTACTTAATGTTGTCTGTCAACTGTACATACAAGGCATGAAATTCAGGCTTGGCTTCAGTCAGCAATGCCTGGTCAGCTTTCACTTTAATCCCCTCAACTTTAGATCAGCAATATGCTGTATCATGTTTGTACTTGCAAGTGTACTGTTCATGCTTCCAGCTCCTGGATGTAGGTGCCATCTAGGAAGGTATCCGATGCATTTCTGAAGATCAGAAAGCCCATAACATTCACTCTGTTCTGGTCTAGTTTAATGTACCAAACCCAAATAGATCAGCAAGCTTTGTTCAGATAGCTGGTATAGAAAGCTACTCTTTCATCTTTATAGCATTTATACACTTGAAAAACTGCAGTAATCTAACATGCAAGGATATTTTATTAAAGGTATTCGGCAGTTCTTGCAGATGCTGGATGTCACCCAGTGATTTAGATTGGATTAGCAGGCAGTGTGTGCTGGTGAGCACCAGGAAAAATTGAATGGAGCCAGATAGCCTGATTATCTTTCCTGAAAGGAAGGTAATGGATATACTTACACGTCAAAGATTTATTTCCCAGGTACAATCATGATAGGATTGTTGGCTATTTGTACATGGTTGCTTCCACAAATCTGTACAGGTTCTCCCTGTAAGTGCTACTTATGTCTTGGCTTTCCCCGGCACTGCTTTCTGAGTGTAAACTTTCTAGACTGGTTATATATGAGATAAACTAATACTATTATACATCTTTTCAATTTCATACTTTAGACAGAAAAATATTGCAAAAAACATAACCAGGTAACTGGCCTGTGTAACAGATGTGTCACTTTAGTAATCATCCATAAGAAAGCAGATTTGGTAGTAATAGAAGCTGATGTCATAAAGAACAAATGTGATTCATCTCATTTGTATGCAGATTCTGCAACCAGACTGTCTGAGCTCTGGAAAAGTGTTGTCTTATTTATTATGAGAGGTTACAAAACGTCAGCCACTTATGCTGTGATATATTTTTTGGGTATTATGTGTCTGAGTGTTGAAGCTTAAAGAATACAACCACAAGTCATGAATCTGATGGAGACCCAGACTGCAGGTGCAAGATAGTCTGAGTGTTCGATGAAGCTGAAAAATGAGGAAGAGTCTAAATCAAACCCTTCATCACTTGCATCAAGAACATGACTTCCTTGAGCTTCTCGAATCATTTTAAAGCACTTTCACTTTTTGTTCAGTTTCTGACCAACTCTTGACAGGTGGCCTCTGTCTAACCTACAGAACCTCCAAAGGATCCATTCCTATGCAACCTCAAGGCCATCCTCAAAACTAATAACATTCTCAACACCTGTTTGATCTGCTGATGAGATAGGTATGTATGCCAGAGAATAGGCTTCATTTTGGATGTAAAGCCAAGTAGTTCCTGAACCCTCTTTGTAACCAGGATGAATGGATGGGAATTGTAAATACACCCCTGAACTGGCCCCTTAACCCTCATTGAAAGAGGCTGAAACCAGATTAAAATCTGAAATGCCAATAGGTACCTACTATGTGGGATAATCTGGTGAGGCTACTAAGGGCCTTCTGAACCAGCAGCCTGGTATTTACCTATGAACCTTAGAATTTGTAACCATAATCTTCAGTGCAAGTCTATAGAAAATTATTTTGGCTAGGCCACACTTTAAAACCATAAGTAGAGGAATTAGTATCTTATTTATATCTTTATTTTTGCTTTCCTTGTCATAGGAGAGTGGGGTGTTGCTGACAAGTATATGCCCATGCTGCTCATTACCAGGTTGAGTAATGGCAGCCCACGCTGATCATTACCTGAATGAGGAATGACAGCCCACGCTGATCATTACCTGAATGAGGAATGACAGCCCACGCTGATCATTACCTGAATGAGGAATGACAGCCCATGCTGATCATTACCAGGTTGGGTAATGGCAGCCCATGCTGATCATTACCTGGTTCAGTATTGACAGCCCATGCTGATCATTACCTGGCTAATTAATGGCAGCCCATGCTGATCATTACCTGGTTGAGTAATGACAGCCCATGCCGATCATTACCTGACTGAGTAATGGTAGCCCATGCTGATCATTACCAGGTTGAGTAATGGCAGCCCACGCTGATCATTACCTGAATGAGGAATGACAGCCCATGCTGATCATTACCTGGTTGAGTAATGGCAGCCCATGCTGATCATTACCTGGTTGAGTAATGACAGCCCATGCCGATCATTACCTGACTGAGTAATGGTAGCCCATGCTGATCATTACCAGGTTGAGTAATGGCAGCCCACGCTGATCATTACCTGACTGAGTAATGGCAGCCCATGCTGATCATTACCTGGTTGAGTAATGACAGCCCATGCCGATCATTACCTGACTGAGTAATGGTAGCCCATGCTGATCATTACCAGGTTGAGTAATGGCAGCCCACGCTGATCATTACCTGAATGAGGAATGACAGCCCATGCTGATCATTACCAGGTTGAGTATTGACAGCCCATGCTGATCATTACCTGGTTGAGTAATGGCAGCCCATGCTGATCATTACCAGGTTGAGTAATGACATGTTAGTTATACTGCTTAGCTCAGCTGATGAAATGAGCTAGTACAGTGCTACTATCTCTAATCCGTTTACCAAATGGCTATCCGTTTTATAAAAAAAATAAGTTTACTCGTCAGGAACAGACAGCAGGCAGCTTCTTTTGCTATACTATCTTTCCCAAAGACAGCAAAATAATTAAGTAGTTGAGGTGGCATGGTGTTGTGACATTGTTTGTAGTTTATTCTGTTCCACATGTAGATACCAAGCATGCTTGTCTTGGGAGAATCATGCACCGAGCCTAAAAAATCTCCAACTTTGTGTACTCTGGGACAATTAAACACAGAAAAAGTTGCATCATAAAATTATTACTCAGAGATGCAGCTTAGTATTTGAATATCAAATAATGAAGACTTTTAACCCTGCATTATCTATACAAATTTCAGGAAAATGTAGTTGAAAGTTAAACAAAAATTTTGCTTACAATTATATTTACAAAATATACTAACAAAGGAGAGTGGCCTTGAAACGTACCATGCAAATTACTTGAAAAGTACCACACAAGCTAAATGGTAACCAGTGCTTTGTCAGACACAGCTGTACCAAGAAAACAAAATGATCCAAAATCAGTTATATTTAAGACTACTTTGGAAGTCTATAAAGACTATGATAGCTGCTGCAGAGTTCTGCCCCACACACAAGTTTATTCAACTGTCTTATAAGACAGACGATAAAGCAGAAATCCAGATAGCAGCATAGAAGGTATAGTCATTGTATTTGTGGATTCAGATCACAGGACTAAGCTTAAAATGGCCACAGTGTCTTGGTAAAGTTAGCAGTATATGAATGTTGTCAGAAATCAATGTCTTTACAACAGTCATATTATTTAGTCAGCAAGAAGTGAATTCTTCTGAAAGGAGATACTACAGTTCTACCTGGGTTGTAAAGAGAAACACCATTTTTGGTTCTTGAACTGCTTTAGCAATGGGAACAGAAATAGTTAATATCAAGAGTATGGGAGGGTGATTGTAACACCAAAACCATATCGAACTGTCATCTGCTTTTACTCTACAGTGGTGCAACAGATAGCACACTTGTCTTTGGTACAGAAGGTTTTGTGTTCTATTCCTACACCAGGTAGATGGATTACTGTAGTGCAGCATATGGGGGGGCTGCACTCCTATGTCTGTCATCCTTCAGATGAGAGGTTAAACTGAGGCACATCTGCTTTAGTTGGTGGTAGCTCAGCTAGATGTAAAAGATCCCATGGCTCCTATTGAAAAGAGAAAGGGAAGTTCTCTAATGCCCTGGCCAAATTTCCCCCAGTAATGTAAATGCCACCTTGGGTCTGACCTGAAAAGAGGCTACTAGCCTAGTGGGGCTAATCCTGTCAACAAAGGATAAGTACACGCGTTCATGCAGTTTCTATGGACTATATAGAATCTTCTTCTAGCATTCTGCTCATGCATCACTCTTTTCCATTATTCAATAATACTGTGGGGAAGAAATTTAAAACATGAGGTTCATGGTGGTTGTTCTGTAGGGCATTTGGATATTTTGATCTCTAAGTCCTCTCTCTCTCTCTCTGGTTCCCTGATGTCTGCTGCAGCAGAAGCAGTACTTTTTCCACACATTCACTGATTCCATCTAAAGCAGTATTTATGGTGCCTACCAGTGCAGAGCATGTAAACTGGACCTTGCGTGACATATTTTAGGATGCATGCTCTACCAGGTGTCAGTATAGCAGTGTGATAAGTCCTTTATTCCCTGTCAGAGTGGTTGAGAAAGGGTTGTCCAGTCACTACTAACCCTCCCCTCGGCTACCTTCAATACTGTCTACATCACTCGATGCTGACAAAACACACTTTATAGGAAGGTTTCTTCCACAGTTCTGCAGCTTGACTGATATGAGAAACATTGAATATTGCCTAAAGGAAAGCTTGTGTGGTGAATGAGAAGCAGTGATGTGAAACTCAATTCCTATAGCAGCCTGAGAACCTGCAGTGGATCACTGTTCACCACTGGGGGGAGTTCTGATACAAAGCCATAGTTCAGTGTTTGAGTTTCAGGACAAGATTCTGTAATCCTGTGTGTGATTTTTTTGTCTTGGATCATGTAATATTGACACAGACATGTGTACATGCATAAAATACGTATTTGTGTGTGTGTGTGTGTGTGTGTGTGTGTGTGTGTGTGTGTGTGTGTGTGTGTGTGTGTATGTGTGTGTTTATGTGTTTTCATTTTGCTAATATGCTTGTTTGAGATTTGTTATGCAAAACCCTGAATGTCTGCAGATGTGCTTTCTTTGGACAGTGCCCTGCAATTAAGTAATGCTTCTTGGCCCATCCCTAATTGTGACCAAAGCTGATCACATGCAATTACAAGAAAAGGAAAATTATACAAGACAATTATCTTGTAAAAATAGCATGCAACATAATTGCAGCAATTGCCTGTGTAAATTAACCTGAAGGCAATCTCAGCATAGAGCCTTGAATTAAGCAATGTTTTGAAAAACAGCTAGTTTTGAAGTTGCTCTTATTATTCGCTGTCCAATGCAAATCACGTGCTTTAAAAGTAGATCCCTTTCATTTTTCTTATTAAAATTGATTCCTGAATACATTTATTATTTTTGTGCATTAAATTCATTCACTTTGTAGTTTATTCCCATAGTTATGTACTTGAACTCAATTATAATGTGCAGTAAAAGAAAATTAAAGATTGGGGCATTTATGGGAAATTTCTTGGAGATAAAAAAAGTTGTATTTAGATGACAACTAATAACTTTCACATCAGACGTTTCCTTCATCCATCCCATTTACTTCACCTTCAGATCTGATTTCCACTATGACAGTGGCATAGAGTTGTAAACATTCATTCCTTCTTTCTTTCTTTCTTTCTTTCTTTCTTTCTTTCTTTTGCCAAAATATACCTTATCCTAGTCAAGATATTAGGAGCAGAACTCTTATCTCTGCAAGTAGTAGGAACAAGGTAGAGTAGCCTTCTTTAAACAACAGCAGTGCATCACAGGATGGATGGAAACACTAATACACCTCACACATCTATTGGCAACATGCTTGTGAGAAGAGAGACGAGAGAAGAAACTGGACATCTGAGTGAATTCCCATGTGGTCACAGGGTGGCCATGTAGACTTCCCACAGAAAATATGCTGAGTTGATAATCAAATCAGAAATACAAGAGCTGTGAGACTGTAATATTTTTGACTGCCCTACTGTGGATTGTAGTCAGATGTGTACATTACAGTAGGAAGTAAAGCAACTTAAGGACATGTCTGAAATTCTCATTTATGTTTTCCACTGTATTTTTATGCAATATGTCTTTATAAGATGTTCCAGGTAGTAATATTATTTCATTTTCTTGGCTGGATAGGACTCAATGAATTCAGAGTCAAATAAGGGTTCAAGTTCCTCTATGCTTCCACCTTAACTAATAAATAGCAATTCCAAGTTTGTAGAGCCACAGAGAAACAGAAAATACCACACGGCAAAATAAACTGTTCTGAAGAAGTTTAACTCAGTGAGTTGCATCCTCATTGAGTTAAACTTTGTGGATTAATAAGTGAGATACTCCTGCTGCCCATCTGGAGCCTTTCACTGTTACCGTGAGTGTAAATGAACGGCCGCAGCTGCATTTGAAAAATCAGGAATTAAAACTTTACTTCCAGCAACCCACACCTAGTCCTTCAATACCCATAGAGAAATCCTTTACCACAAATACTGAAGTGCAAAAATAAAGAAATATATGCATAAATACATGCATAAACAAATAGAAATATGAGTAAACACATACATAAAAGATTAACACATAAAACAATATGTTTTGTGTTCCAATATTAATGAGCAATATATAATGAATGAATGAATGCATACAACCAAAGAGGAGGCAGCCATGCAGAATGATTATAGCTTAGAGAATATTTACAGGTATGCTTTTATTATACCTGTTTGAATCATAATATTTATTTCCCAACACAAATGACCTATTTCTACGGTAAGCTTCTGCATGGATGTCAAGCATGTTATTCATAAGTAAGTTATATGACTGCTTTGTCTCTTGTATAATTCTAACAAGGAAACTGCGCAAAGAGAGTAGTCATTACTCCCGTCAATGATTTGTTTGTCAGTTTACAGTAGGACATTCTAGCTGTTGTGTTGTTATACAGCATTATAGTTGCTTTTGTGCACAATCGTGTTGTACAGTATATTGAATAAAATAGCAGCAGAAAAAGTACACGTGAGAAAAGAAAGACAGAATGGTAAAGAAAAATGAACTATTAGAAGAAGTTTAGCATGTGCAGAGTGTTGGATACCCAGCATTTATTTCCTCTTTTAACCAAGACTTTATTCATCATAAATTTAGGACTGATATCAAGCCTTTCTAGAACTCCACAGCTTGGGAATATATATGATTAAGAAAGTTTATTATTTGTTTGCACAGGAATACAAATGATTTTTTATATAGGAATACTAAAAAGCTGCAGCAGTCTATACACACTTGAAAGTGGATAATATTTCTAATGCAGCAGCCTGGTACAGTCCTAAAGGTTGTTACATGTTTAAAGAGAGTCAGTATAATACATGGAAACACCATGCTTTGATCTTAAATAACCTAGAACCAATCATGTGGTTTAAACCAGCCATTCTAGCTTTATGTTGGATAAATACTTCTAGCACATTTGAAACAAACTATATTTCTCACATTTAAAATCTGACAGTGGATCAAAGCTTGTTATGAGAGATGGTTTCCTAAAAGTGCAGCTCCATGTGAGTGCATCCTGAGATTAGCTGGCAAACTTGGCTGTGGTTTGGCACCTGTCTGAATATTTGGAAATATATGGCAGAATCTTTAGGAGGAAGACTTAATATATTCTTGCTACTTCAACTTGTCAAAAGTATAAGCCAATATAATAGTGCCATAAAACCTCATTTGTTGCTCTCAATAAATGCTTTTATCTTCATGACTTGCTGAACGGAAATATTATATTGCATCAAAAAAGCAGTCAATAGTATGCTGAGGTGGTTGCATTAGAAAGTATAACAAAAAATGAAAAATATATTGATTTACAACAAACCATTAGACTTCTATATGAGTATGTCTGCCATATGTCTGTGGAATTACTCAGTATGGAAAGAGTTTAGGTCACTCACAGTTTCCTTTTTTTTAGCTCTTGTCTTTAGGAGGGCTATTCAAGTATAGCAATAGGTTTTACTCACTTAACATGCTGTCTTCAGTAAAACAGCATCACAGCTCTGTGAAGAAGCAGTTTTTCTGCGGCTGCAACTCTGAGGTCTCTAACAATGGAACTGTAGGGTTAGTTATAGGCAAACAAAATCAATAATATCTGTTTTTCTGCCATCTTTTCTGCATGTGACAGACTTCATATAGTGAAATAAGGAAAGAAAGCCAGAAAGCACAGGGAAATAAAACGAAGGGCACTGCTGTTGTGTGTTATTACTATTATTATTATTATTATTATTATTATTATTATTGTAATTATTATTATTAATCACTGTTGTCATTATTTTATAAACTTGACAGTGATAAGTGCATTCCTGAGCACAGTTGTTTAGTCATTGTGATGGTCAAATGACAGAGATAAATTATTTTACAGTTTTATAACACACTGTTTACAAGTTTCCACCAGGCCTAGCATTTATTGCCATTAGGGTATGTAGGCAGGCATGCTTTTACTTTAATTTACATATGTGCAGGAATTATTGTGCTTCCACTGGAGTCATTTTATGAAGATGTGTTGCCATGAGCCTGAGGGGGAACATAGATCAATTACCTATTAAAGTCTTTTAGGAGTTGTAAAGCTAAGCTTGTGCAAAAACAGCAGTTTTACTGAAACACAGCTGGATGTTTTATCTGAAATCAATGTGCACCGTGAAAGAGCCTCACCTCCATCTGACTTCAATCATTCCTAAAATATTATTCACTATATTTGGTGCGTATCTGATGCTTTTACACAGAAGTCATCTGTTCTTGGATTGATGGACCTCTAAACTATATGTCAAGCCTTCCCACCACCCCTAGTAGAAGAAGGTTAAGGCTGAATTTACAGTCTTTTTCCTATGCCACACATCTGAAGCTATGCCGGTTTGGATTTGACAGTCAGTTATTTCATCTCGGTCCATATGAATCTGGATGGTGCCTTCCGACAGCAGAACTTTGTCTGAGGTTTTCTGATGATAATAGCTTTCCTGTTTCTGGTATCTGCTTATTTAATTAGTCACTGCAGTAGTTACTAAGCTGGACAAAACTGTAGATTGCATTACTGTCTGGTCATAGACCCTAGTGACAGAGCAATTAGATTCAGCACACATGCAATCCAAGGAAATTAGGCTACAGAGGTACAGAGTTTTCTTCTGATTTACTCTGTTCCTTTGTGTTAGCCAATGACAGATTAAAGAGAGCAAGGTAATTACATGTTCCTCTGAAATGTATTTTAAAGAGGATATAGCTGTTTGTAATTTATATTCATAGCTAATGCTTTAATATCCACTAACAGCACAGTTTTGTGATAATTAACTGATTTTAATAATGTTTACAACATTTGGCCAGTCAGTACAAATTATTCCAATCAGTCTGAAAGGCTGCCACTCTGTCACTACTAGCTTATCAGATCCGAAATACAATCATACCATGACCAAAAGGTATTTTATATTCCTGTAGGTCTGTATTTATTTATTTATTGCCTTTTGTTTACCAGGATAATCTGAATGGGCAAACATCCCATTTTCAAAAGAGGCCTGGGGAGAAAAGGCCCACATAAAATACATTTTTACAATGAAGAAGTGAACAAATTAACAATTTTAACCATTACCTTCCAAGTAATATTGATACATAAAAATTGTAAATACATTTATCATATACTTT
This sequence comes from Protopterus annectens, assembly GCF_019279795.1. Classification (NCBI taxonomy): domain Eukaryota; kingdom Metazoa; phylum Chordata; order Ceratodontiformes; family Protopteridae; genus Protopterus; species Protopterus annectens. The sequence goes on along the minus strand of NC_056728.1, from coordinate 542,255,232 downwards.
GGAAGTTATAGGTCAAAGACATGTTAACATGTAATAGCTGGAGAGACAAGAGCAATGATAACGCACATGGGTTCATTATGTATAGTGACAAAACGATGGTTAATGTCACTAGAGCTGGAACAGATAACAGAGGAGGAGGAGGAGGACAAAGAAGGGTATAAGCAGAAATAATCCAGAAAAACATAAGAAGAAAAAGGCCAGTGGAAAGGCTGTCAGAACATTAGTCGGGTAACGAAATGAGGTGGTTAAGGAGGGGGTATGAGTGCAAGATGAGTAAGGATATGGGTTAGTGGTAGGAGCAATAGTGGTGTGAGACAAAGAAAGACAAGAGATAAGAAAGGTGAGAGAGAGGCTGGTAATGCAAATGAAACAAAAAGAAAGGTAGGGTTAGTCAGGATAGGATCATGAGGACGTTATTTGTTGTTTTAGGTTGTGCTTGAAATAGCTGGTAATGTTGTCTTCTTTTAGGGAGGGTGGGCTGGAGTTCCAATGCATAGCAGTGTAGGTTGAGTAAAGTGAGTTGCCTGCACTGTTGTGAGATTTGGTCCTGGTCATGAGATATTTGTTCTGAAAGCAGGGATTCCTAGGAGGGGAGACGTGTTTGAGGATGTTTTGAAGTGATGGGAAGGTGTCGGTTTGTGTATTATTCTGTGGACAGTAAACAGTTTGGAATAGGCAAGTTAATTAGATAGTTTGAGTCAGTGAAGGTGCTTTAGTGCTAGGCAGTGGTGTGAACAGCTTGGTAAGCTGGGTGCAAACTTGACTATTTAATTGCAGCAAACCTCTAATTCATTTTTTAAGGTGAAATTAAAGGAGAAGGTAAGATGTTGCCAAAGATTTCCTAGAGCAGTCAGTGAGAAATTATTTGTTTCTGTACAGGATGACTGAAAATACTACAATCAAGCAGTTAACTGGGTGACTACTATATCATTGTTTTTAATGATCGTCTCAGTCATAATGTAGATATAATGTGGTTTGCAGTTGTAATGACATTTATCAAATCACAGTTGCTTCTGGGTAACAACTTTAAGTGGCAGGCCTTCATATACTGCTGCTCACTCTATGTAGGAGTCATTTCTTACCAGTATGCAGTAAATTAAAGTTTGTTAAACTGTATGGTGTTATTTAGTGCCCCAAAGCTTGCAGCTTTATGGTAAAACAGTAATGATGAAAGCAAAATAATAATAATAATTATAGTACTGCATTAGTAATAACCAGTGAGAATAATAAAATAAGGTACTGTAAAACATCTTAGTTTTTCTAGTTTTCATTTCTGGAAACAAGTATAGCTTCAAGAACACATGGCTCATGTATTTGCATACTTGGGCTATCGGGATTGACTAGTTTTGTCAGGGAGCTGTGTTTCAAGGAGGATGTATTTTTTGTATTTGTGTTTCTATAGCTCTCTGTCTCTCTGTATGTCTCTCTCTCTCTCATGGGGATTAAGCCAGAATGCCTGACAAATACCTTAAGAACATACAACAAAATGTAATAACCTGTCATCATTTTTTTTACTCTTTGCCGACAGGGTTAGCCTCACTAAGCCAGTGTTCTCTTCTCAGGGGAAACCCAAGGTAGTATTTAAACTACCTAGGGGAAATTTAGCCAAGGTACCAGGAAACATCCCTTATTCATTTGTTGATAAGTGATGTGTGATCATTTACTTCTACCTGAGCTAACTCAGATGGATGGCATCTCATCTTAATATCTCATCTGAAGTATGATACCCTCTGGAGTGCACTACCCCACCTTAAGCTGTACTGCAGTTTCAGTGCTGGGAAGTGAAACAAATGTCCTGGTGTGGGAATGGAACCCAGAGCCTTCTCATCTTCCATCACCAAAAGCACATGTGCTATCTGCTGAGTGATTGACACGCCAACAGTTTACTTTTAGATTTAAAGAGAATATTGGGTTTCAGTTGTTTTGGAACCTTATTTCTAGGATGCAGGTTTCAAAAATAAATTACAAGTTTGCTGTCAGAACAGATAACAGTTTGTACCTTAGTAACAGTTTTGCAATACATATCTAATGTAAATAGCAATACTATACATCCTTTCTACCTCCTTCTCTACATGCCAGATATGGATCTTGGAGATTTCAGTAAAGATTCACTTTATCCATTTCCATTTTTAGTCTAGTGGCATAGTAGTTAAAGTTCTGACTTTGACACAGACATAGGTTCATAGGTTCATAGGTAGGTACTAGGCTATCGGCCCAAGGGCCTACGTAAGCCTAGCCAACAAGGTTCCCTGGCTTACGCCACCCAAGAAAGTTATTTTCCTGTGCCACTGTCGAGCAGAGACACAGAAGTGATCCCGGGGTGTATTTCTTATTTCCCATCCACCCATCAAGATTTTTCTTGAAGAGTGCTAATGAAGAACTTTGCTTGACATAGATGTGTAGCCTGTTCCAGAGTATGGGAAGTCTCTGGGACAGGAATCTATCCCTCCAGCATGCCCTTTTTATTGTGGTGACAAGGTTTAGGTCCCTAGAATATGTAGCTCAGAGGGCCTGGGATTTCTTTAGGTCTAGCATGTCCAACAGCTCTGGGTTTGACATAGCTTTATATGTTAGGCAGAGATCACCTCGAAGTAGGCGATATGCTACGGAGTAAAGTTGAAGTTTTTTGAGACGGTCAGTCTCATCACAAGTTTTATTATTGGTCTGGGCACTGGAGAAGCTAAGAAAGGAGGGGAGTGTGAGGAAGAATAATGTGTTAGCATGCTTTCTTTTCCTCAGAGAGGAGGGGAGGGAAGGTGGAAAAATGATAGAGCATTCCTACCGTTGCATGCTTCTGGTGGAGTTAGAGAATTCAAGAGATATCTTTCAATTAGACAGGCATCTAGATGTGTTTCAGATGAGGCGCACATCACTGCAGGGGCAGGGTAACCCCTTGTAATGCCCCATTGCATGTCTTAATGCAGTCTGCACAACGCCACTACATCCAGTGCGAGGGGGGGGGTAGGGCTTTCACAATGAACGTTCCTAGTTGGCACAATGCATTACTTCAGTTCTCCTCCTGTTTGCTTTACCTGGCAGTCATGGGGAAGCAAAGCTTGCGTAATTGTGGGTCTTATTCCACGTGGAGGGGCAGGATTCATTCAGCAATGGATTATGCTGGGCTATGCCTGTGGCCAGTGACGATCAGGCAAGAAGGTGGATCAAAAATCAGTTGTGGCTACTGCAGACACGTCAAAATGGCAGAGTTAATACAAGAAGCCAGGAGAGGTAAGAAAATAATTATCCATTTCTTCTCATCTAGTTAAGGTCTGTTAATAAAGTAAAAAAAGGGCTTTACCATTTCAGCAACCCTGTCAAGTGGTACAACTAAAGAGATTAATCCATGACTCATGTCTGTAAGGTCAGCTACAAAAATAGTGTCATCTGCAACTACCACACATAGAACTCCATATCATTACATGCATTGGAATGAAAAAAGGGTAGTAGCATCATGTGATCATAAAGTGAGACTTCTCTGCATCTGTAGCCTTTGGCAATGACATTCATCATAATGAAGAGAAACTGGATATATACATAGACATTATATATATTTCTCACACACACCCACACTAGCAGATAGATAGATGGGTATATAGATATAGGTATAGGTATATATATATATATATATATATATATATATATATATATATATATGTAGAGAGAGAGAGAAAGAGAGAGACACACACACACACACACAGATATATATATATATATATATATATATATATATATATATATATATGGATATATATATATATATATATATATATATATATATAAAATATATTGACCCGGAAAGTCCAACCAGGACAGAACCTATTTTCAGCAGAGGCCCAGGGAGGAACACTGTGGATGCATTTCTTTGGAATGTGGGAGGAAACTGGAGTACCCAGAGGAAACCCACACGAATGCAGGAGTATTATTTATTTATTATTTATTTATTACATTTGTTTACCGGGAAAGTCCACTGGGCCTAGGTGAGCCCATTTTCAGTGGTGGCCTGGGGAGAAAAGCTCCACATAAAATTCACGCTACAGAAATACAAATATCAATAATACAAATATCAAAAATGTAGCATTATTTACAGTTTTTTAGCAATTCCATTGCAGTTTTATGGTAGTCCATCAATGATATTAACATGTACTTTTGGTCATATAGATGCCATAGACATTATTGGTTGGGAGGCAGAAAAAACAGTAACATCGTATATAATTATTTACATGCATTTAAATCTGTGTAGGCAGTGTAGTAACAGTCATAGGTATGGCTGCAGACCTGCTAAGAGTGTATATCTGTAGCTCCTGAGAGTACATACAGACTCTGTGTAGAAAGCCCCCAGCTGAGAATCAAACCAGAGAGCCTCTTGTGGTAAGGTGACAACGTTAACCGCTGCACCACTGTGCCACCCAGTATATCTATCTATATATATTTAGACCGATAGATAGGTAGATAGATAGACACATACATACATAGAAAGAAAGAAAACACTAATACCATACAAAACCCAACAATTTCTCTGACTAAGGTATGTGCTATTAAACATAGAATATGTGAGGGTATTTGGAATCTCTGTTTCTTAAAACATAACTATGCAGAAATCTATTCTAGAGTCAAGACACACATGGAATGATATTTGCTGTCATTACTAGAAAATATACTAGCTACAGAAGACATTTATGCAGAACACTGTAAGTTTCATGCTGGTTGTAACTGTAGCTGCAAGGATAAAATCACAACATGGGCCCTTACACTGCTCATTCACATGCTGGAAATGTCAGCGACATTCACTGACATTTGGTTCAGCAAAACCAATTGGTATTCTCAAAAGAAAAATAAGTTTACAGTGGGCAAGAAAAAATGGTGGGGTTCGGAGATTCATCACCATCTTAAAAGAGACAAAGCTCTGCTGCACTGTACATTTAAGTAAGAAGTCCTGAGATTGCTACTTGCTACAGGAAAAGCATTGTTTTCCTTTCACTAATCTCAAAAGTACCAGAGCAGACTTGAAGAGAGAACCCTGCCCCGCACACACACACATCTGTGTTTTCTATTATTCTGCAAAATGGTGAACATTGTTTTCTACCAGTCAATGAAAACAGTTGTCAGATGTCTTGTGACTGTTATCTCCAGGTCTGCTTTGAATGAACTACATTGCCAATCCTTCAGTTGCCTTTGTGCTTTTATTTTGTTTTATTCTGAATTTGCTAACCAGATAGGTGAGTCAGAACACTTTCAGTCACAGCTTTGCCTTTCAGTTTCGGTCTCAAAGGCAAACATATACCAAAGAGAATGCAATCCAGTATGTATATAAAAAGAAAGTTGAATTACAATCAAACAAAATAAAATAACACAATAATAAGCATATAAAGTTTGTATGCAAGGTGTAGATACAATTTGATATACATGTAGATTATTTAATTTTTATTCTTTAGTTATGATTTGTTGACTGGGTTAGTTCCACAAGGCCAATGGCCTGCCTTCTGAGGACACCCTAGTTGGTGTTTATACTGATTAGGGAAAATTTGGCAAAGGTACCAGGTTACTTCATCTCTTCTTCTTGATAAGTCCCATGGGATATTTTAAATCCACCTGATCTACCACAAGCTCAGATATATGGGATGATGTTTTAACATTTCATCCAAATGTTGGAGCCAAAAGGACTGTGCAAAATGAACACACATGGTATGATGCACATATAGGTTCATAGGTGTTTACTAGGCTAATGACCACAAGGGCCTTTTCAGCCTAGCCATACATCCCAAATCTCTGACAAGTTCTGATACCCTTGATAAGTGTAAGCATGGGCCTGGGAGATGAACCATTTACAGGTTACCTGTGCCCATTAGAGACATAGTTGACAAACCATGGATGCATTTCCAGTTTCCCATCCAATTGTCCAAGTTGCACTTGAATTGGGTTAGGGAGGAACTCTGCTTCACATGGATGGGGAGCCTTTTCCATAGCTAGGGTAGTCTCTGGGATACATACCTATCTCTCCAGTAGGTCCTATTTATATCACAGGCAAGGTTTAAGTCTTTAGAATGGGTAATTCTGGTGCTGTTTGTTTTGTGGATATGCAGAAGGTCCATTAGAGTTGGGTCTAACAATGTCCTGTATGCCAGGCATAGATCTCCCCTCAAAAGCCTGTAGGGGACAGAATACAAGGATAGGGCCTTAAGACAGTCTGCATAGGACATTTTACTTATGCCCTGCATTCTTTTAGTGAGGAACCTCTGTGGACTTCCAGTTGTTGGATATGCCTAATTAGGTACATACCAAAGGGGGCATTGTACTCAATGATAGGTCTGATGAATGCTGAATACAGTGGAACAATGACTTCCTTGGACTTAGATGCCATACCTTTGTTTATAACTTGCGCAACATAGAATGATTTCCTCACCACTGTAGACACATGATGGTCAAAGACTAGATTACTATCTATGTGTGTCCCTAAGTCCCTCACTGTTGGGTCAACTCTAAGGGGTGTGTTGCCAATATAATAGTTACCAGGTATGGATGACTTCCCAAAGGATACTATTATGCATTTCTTGCCATTTAGTTTTAGTCCATGGCTCTGACACCAGTTGTTTGTCTGTGTCACTTCGAGAACATTTGTGTCGGTGTGAGATTCAATGACAGCTCCTAATTTGCAATCATCTGCAAATTTAGGCAGCCAGAGATCATTGAGATTGGCCTTGACTTCTGAGAAGAAAATGCCAAATATGCTAGGAATATGTGCTACAATCAAGAAGTAGATAAGAGCTTAGAAGAGATTAGAGAGAGGAAGGGAGTAGCAAGTAGTGGACGATTAAGCGAGGGGTGGAAGGGAGGTGTGCATATATTTTATCATTATATTGAGAAACACAAGAAAATATGAAGAATTTCATGGAAAATATGGAGACAAAAGAGGTAAGTTGGTGGAGTTAGTAGCAAAGTCAGGGATAGTAAGGGGGAGGGGAGAAGAAGATACATCAAGGAAGGCTACAGAGTAAGCTAGGAGGATGGTGGGAATAGGCAAAGAACAGGGGGTGACATGGGAATAAAAGAATACTATCAGAATTATGGAGTATTCAGGCTTATTATGCTGAACCAAATCTCAGGAAGATTTACACTGGAACTAGACTTAAGTTTGGAATACAACAGATAGTGTCAATTAAATCAGTCTGTATCTCTAAGACAATGACACAGATTGCTGTCTTGTACGTGTTTTGTCATTTTGTAGTCTTACTTATAAGTTATTTTGGGAGATTATTCCAGTTAGATGACATCAGCTTCTGAAAGCTGTTTTCATCAATTGATTTTTGAAACAAAACGTCTGCAAGGTGGGACAACCATCAGAGCTATCATGTAGAAGATATTCACAGGTTGTTGCTGAACTTTTATTAGATAGAGGGGGAGGGTGCTATAGCTGAGTTCATGAATGAGGCAAGATAGGCAGTTCTACTAGTAACTGAGAGCATTTCAGTCTTTTTCAGCCTTGTTCAGTAGTATTTAATGTATGGCAGAAGAGTAATTAGCCAACATATTTTATTTGCTGTAGTTCGCAGGAGGTTAGTGTTGTGGGGTGAGTTGAGGGTTATACTGAATTCTGAGGGAAAACACCCCTTTGATAAGTGCAGACCTGGCTTTAGCTGTGAGGTGGTTTGAGGTAAAGTAAATGCTGAAAGAGAATGTTCTCTGCACTGTACTGTGTGAGAGTTATGAAGCTAAGGATATACTCCACGATTAAGGCAATGTGCAAATAAGATTTCAGTTGTGGAATTTTGTTCATATTAGATTGCCCTTGACTTTTTGTGGGATTCTGAAAAGCTTTACTTCTGATTTAGCTGAGTTCAGTAGCTATTTGCTTTGATAAAATGGTCACAGATGGAAGAGATGTCAATCTGTAGATTTGCTTCATTTTCTTGTATGGTAGGAGGTGAGTAACAGAGAATATCATTAATGTATAGAAGTAGGCAGTAGGAAGAGATTGCAGACATAATGTCATTAATACAAAGATAGAAAACTCCTTGTGTGATTCCCGAGGTAAAGGTATTAATAGAATAAAGTTGGTTTACACTTAGGGTATTGAAAAGTTCTCTCAGAGAGATAGTTACATTGCCAGGAAGTAACCACTGGGATAACATTTAATCTGTGAAGCTTTTGTAGCAGGAACTGGTGGTCAGCTCCCTCAAAAGCCTAATTAAGATCAGTAAATATGCCAGCATATAGGAGACCATCCACCATGCTTGTGTATATAATGCCAGTAGCAGTGTATAATGCAGTGAGTGTATTGCAGACCAAATGAATGCTGTGTTGTATGTCTATAATTAAGCAGTAGTTAGTGATATGATCCATTATTTTATTGTAGAGGAGCTTTTTGAAGATTTTAGTAATAGGGCATAGGATTTATGTAGGTCTGTATTCCTATGAGTCAGTGAGAGGCTATGTCTTCATGAGTGGAATTATTATTCAGTCTGACTTTTTTTGGTATTGCTCCTGTTGAGAGTGATGACTTGAATGTGCATTCAAGATGCTTGAGATCTCCCTCGCTGCTTGTTTAAGGAAGTAAGGGTAGAGGGTGTATGGGTTAGTGTTTTGTTCATTTTCCAGTTTAATCTGCAGATCTTGTATTATTTTCTTATGGATATGTTTGAAATTGAAGGTAGGAAGGAAGTCATTTGAAGATCTGGGAATGTTTAAGGATGAGATTAGAATGTTTTGATTGATA
>NC_056728.1:542194022-542241522 GCF_019279795.1 Protopterus annectens | reverse complement strand
AAAAGTAATCAGAGACCTAGGGACCCAAGTCGACAGCGACCTCTCATTTGACACCCACGTTGCCAAAGTGGTTAGAAAAACATTCTACATTGCACACCTCATCATGAAGGGATTCACATCCAGATCCAAGGATGTCATTGTACCCCTATATTCCTCCCTCATCAGACCCATGATTGAGTACAATGCCCCATTTGGTATGTACCTCACCCGGCATTTGCAACAGCTGGAGAGACCACAAAAGTACCTCACCAAGAGGATCAAGGGTCTCCAACATATGTCTTATTCTGCCAGACTAAAGAAACTTCAGCACTATTCAGTAGCATACCGCCTGCTCAGAGGTGATCTCTGCCTGACGTACAAGGCCATGTCCAATCAGGATCTGATGGACATGCTTCACCTTAAAAAATCCAAATCCATCAGGACCATGAGAGCTAATGACTTAAACCTCGGCACAAGTATGAATAGGACATGCTGGAGGGATAGATTCATAACCCAGAGGCTTCCCATGCTTTGGAGCAAGATCCCAGTTCGTATTAGGCAGAGCTCCTCACTGACTCTCTACAAGAGAAATCTTGATGAGTGGATGGGAGATCGTAAGTTTACCCCAGGGGTCACATCTGTGTCACTGCTAGACAGGGGCTCAGTAAACTAATTCTATTATATAAGGGGACCTTCATTGTGTCACTACTAGACAGAGGCACAGTATTCTAAATTTATTCTGTACATTTGTTGTACCATTTCATGGGATGGCAAAGGCCACATCACTATGGCTAGGCTTACAAATGCCCCAGGGCAGATAGCCTAGTACTATACTATGAAACTATGAAACTATGAAACATGTATGTTTTATTGTTATATCTGTATCAGTTTTCTGTCAGTCTTGGAGACATTTGGTTGCAATGGTACTTCATTGTACTTATTTAGAAGTGAAGAGAAAATGTTAATGTCAAGCCAGACATTACAGAACCCTGTCAGTGTGTATGTGTTGTATATGGTGAGGTTGTCTTACAACATTATTGAACCCTGCCAGTGTGTGTGCATTGTATATAGTGGGGTTGTCTTACAACATTACTGAATCCTGCCTGTGTGTGTGTGTGTGTGTGTGTGTGTGTGTGTGCGTGTGTGTGTGTGTGTGTGTGTGTATGTGTGTGTGTGTGTGTGTGTGTGTGTGTGTGTGTGTGTGTGTGTGTGTGTGTGTGTGCACTGTATCTGGTGGGGTTGTCTTACAACATTACTGAACCCTGGCAGTGTGTGTGTGTGCACTGTATATGGTGGGGTTGTCTTACAACATTGCTGAACCCTGCCAGTGTGTGTGCACTGTATATGGTGGGGTTGTATTACAACATTGCTGAACCCTGCCAGTGTGTGTGCACTGTATATGGTGGGGTTGTCATACATTACTGAACCCTGCCATTGTGTGTGCACTGTATATGGTGGGGTTGTCTTACAACATTACTGAACCCTGCCAGTGTGTGTGCGCTGTATATGGTGGAGTTGTCTTACAACATTACTGAACCCTACCAGTGTGTGTGCACTGTATATGGTAGGGTTGTCTTACAACATTACTGAACCCTGCCAGTGTGTGTGCACTGTATATAGTGGGGCTGTCTTAGAACATTACTAAACCCTGCCATTGTGTGTGCACTGTATATGGTTTGGTTGTCTTCCAACATTACTGAACCCTGCCAGTGTGTGTGTGTGCACTGTATATGGTGGGGTTGTCTTCCAACATTACTGAACCCTGCCAGTGTGTGTGTGTGCACTGTATATGGTGGGGTTGTCTTACAACATTACTGAACCCTGTCAGTGTGTGTCGCTGTATATGGCGCAGTTGTATTACAACATTACTGATCCCTGCCAGTGTGTGTGTGTGCACTGTATATGGTGGGGTTGTCTTCCAACATTACTGAACCCTGCCAGTATGTGTGTGTGTGTGCACTGTATATGGTGGGGTTGTCTTACAACATTACTGAACCCTGTCAGTGTGTGTCACTGTATATTGTGCAGTTGTATTACAACATTACTGATCCCTGCCAGTGTGTGTGTGCACTGTATATGGTGGGGTTGTCTTCCAGCATCACTGAACCCTACCAATGTGTGTGCACTGTATATGGTGGGGTTGTCTTACAACATTACTGAACCCTGCCAGTGTGTGTGCACTGTATATGGTGGGGTTGTCTTACAACATTACTGAACCCTGCCAGTGTGTGTGCACTGTATATGGTGGGGTTGTCTTACAACATTACTGAACCCTGCCAGTGTGTGTGCACTGTATATGGTTTGGTTGTCTTCCAGCATCACTGAACCCTACCAATGTGTGTGCACTGTATATGGTGGGGTTGTCTTACAACATTACTGAACCCTGCCAGTGTGTGTGCACTGTATATGGTGGGGTTGTCTTACAACATTACTGAACCCTGCCAGTGTGTGTGCACTGTATATGGTTTGGTTGTCTTCCAACATTACTGAACCCTACCAATGTGTGTGCACTGTATATGGTGGGGTTGTCTTACAACATTACTGAACCCTGCCAGTGTGTGTGTGTGTGTGTGTGTGTGTGTGTGTGTGAGTGTGTGCGCTGTATGTGGTGGGGTTGTCTTACATTACTGTGTGTGTGTGTGTGTGTGTGTGTGTGTGTGTGTGTGTGTGTGTGTGTGTGTGTGTGTACTGTATATAGTGGAGTTGTCTTACAACATTACTGAACCCTGCCAGTGTGTGTGTGTGTGTGTGTGTGTGTGTGTGTGTGTGTGTGTGTGTGTGTGTGTGTGTGTGCACTGTATGTGGTAGGGTTGTCTTACAACAGTACTGAACCCTGCCATTGTGTATGTGCACTGTATATGGTGGGGTTGTCTTACAACATTACTGAACCCTGCCAGTGTGTGTGTGCACTGTATATGGTGGGGTTATCTTACAACATTACTGAACCCTGCCAGTGTGTGTGTGCATTGTATATGGTGGGGTTGTCTTACAACGTTACTGAAACCTGCCAGTGTGTGTGCACTGTATATGGTGGGGTTGTCTTACGACATTACTGAACCCTGTCAGTGTGTGTTACTGTATATGATGATTACAAGTAACTTATGGGAAGGTTTAGGGAATCATTTGCCCTTTTCACATCTACTTCTTTTTTTCTTTAATTTTTGTTAGCAAGCATTATTACTTCCAAAATTTTCTTACGAATTACAAGCCCAGTAACCACACATTCATTATTCATACAACCCCAGCTGTCATAAAATAGCACGTTATACACAACTGTGGTTTAGTACATCAGACTCCCAGAGTAGTAACTTTTGAACTTAGCCACTGTGTGAAGAGCTTGGTTATACTGGTTGATAATGGCCCCTGATACTGAACATGTGAGCTTAAACTTTACTGGTACAGAATGATCATTTCAGCTTCTCATATTCTGAAACCATCACAGCTCTGTTTGCCGAAAGGTCCTTTGATCAGGATCAGTCGTATACTTTATGTTAACTGTGCTGTGTCACAACTTCCAGATTCGCAGTGAGAGTTCAAATACTCCAATGATTTTACATGATTCTACATGTAAACCTATAAAGTGCAAATCTCACAGATCTGAAGTAGTTTACTTCATTTGGTCTTCAACCTGTGGGATACCGGATCCATATCAAATCCAAGCTGGCAGCCTTACTAGCATCTGCTCTGAGCTCCAAGCTCCTCCCCTTACCCATAATACACCTCCACTACCTTCCAACCCCCAGATCTCGTTTGCTGCGGCTCGCTGAAGTATCGTGATCTCCAGAGCTCCAGGTTGTAAGTGAGTGTAAAACTCTTAGAAAGTCTCTTTTTTTCTTCTAACTTTGTGATAGTGCAGGTTCCCCTTTCTCCTTCCTCACTTGATCCATCGAGTTTTCTAATTTAGGAGTTGTTAGCTTAGTCTTAGAGTACTTTGTGAGTGTGTCTGCTTCCCCTTCCCCCCTCAGTGTGTTCTGTGTGTGAGTGTGGTGAGTGAGTGTTTCAGTGAGAGAAAAAATAATACTTTTTTCTGTAGTTTTTTCCAGTGATACTATGGCTGATAAGCCAATGTTTAAAAGATGCATTGAGTGTGGCCATAAGTTATCCCCTGCGGATGGCCACACTGTTTGTGTTATGTGCTTGGGCGTGGCCCATCTTAGTACAGACTGCACTATATGCGTGGGTTTTAACCCGTGTGCCATCAAAGACAGGAAGGCTAAGTTGAAAGGCCTGAAAGGCCTTTTTCCCTCTTCTGAGGCAGTTGCCTCGTCTTCAGCTTTGGTCACAGCGACTGCTGTGGCCGCCTCTCCTTCTTTTCTTCCAGAGGATTCTCCTCCCTCCCAGGCTGGGACTCAACCTCCCATGACAAAGCCTGTGGAAGTGGAGCAGAAAAGGGTTAGAGAGAAGGAGAAAAAATCAAAGTCGAGAGAGAAACGTAAGTGGTTGTTGGACACTGTGGAACCAATTCCTAAAAGGCCTGACAAGATTTTGAGTCCACCTTCGAGTACACCGGCATGGAACAAGGGCTCCCCCATAGACGCAACCGCCACAAAGAAGGAACTAGCCCAGGAGAGTTCCTCGGTTCATCCTCCTGACCGGGAGTCGTGGATGATGGACTGCCTAGGGAAGTGGGTTTATGCTTCAGCTACCTTTTCTACTAGGGTGCTGAACTACCTGGCCCATGCCACGAGACTCCAACATGACCTGGTAAAGGAGCTGGCAGAGTTTTCCCCTAAGTCCATGTCGCAGGAGGAGAGGGACTTGTTTTCCACAAGGATGGCCACTTTGAATGCAGTCTCCAATACATCCATGCGACTCCTTTCACATGCTACTGAAGGAGCGGCTAGGGCAGCTGGGTCTGGCGTGCCCATTAGGCATAACCCCTGGCTCAGATTATGTCAATTTTCGGAACCTTTCAAGGCATCCTTTGCCAATGCCCCTTATGATGGCTCTACCCTTTTTGGTAAGATCGTCAAAGAGACGTTAGCCCAGAGTGAGAAGGATGGGAAGACACTGTCAGCCATCGGGATCGGCTTCGCAAACCCTTAAAGGTCCTTTTCCTGGAACCAGAGAGGACAAAAGAAGATGTAATTCTGGAAGTCACAGTATTCCCAGGACACTCAGGGCTCTTCTTCCCTCAGAGGCAGATGGGGACAGAATGGACACTGGCCCAGAGGCAGAAGGGGTCTGAGAAAATTTGTGTCTCAAGAACCTTTCTCAGACAGACCTGGACAGCAACCCTGAGGGGTGGCCTGACTGCTCTACTCTGGAGGCAGTCGGGGAACGATTGTCCTTGCACCTGGTGGCATAGGAGTCCATAACATCAGACCACTGGGTGCTTCAGATCATATCCAGATGATACTCTATCCCCTTTGTGGGTCCCCCCAAATCTTCCAAACACCTCCTGGACATACCACCCATGCAAAGGGAGGCAGCAGCACAGGAGATTTCCAAGCTGCTAGAAAAACAAGCCATCAAAGCCGTCCTCCCAGATCAGTCCAGATCGGGCTTCTACTCCAGGTTCTTTTTGGTGCCAAAGAAAATGGGGCACTCAAGGCCCATTCTGGAACTATCTACCCTGAACCTGTCAGTTGCCAAAGAGAAGTTCCAGATGGTCACACTACAGTCCATCATGCCGTACCTGCAAGAGAGCGACTAGATGTGCTCGTTAGACGTCCAGGATGCTTAATATCACATAAAAATGCACAGAAGTTCCAAGAGGTTCCTCTGCTTCCAGCTAAGAGTCAATCATTACTAATTTTGAGCCCTACCCTTTGGTTTCACCACAGCCCCCAGGGTGTTCACCAAAGTGATGGCGGTGGTAGCGGCTCACCTGAGGCGTCAGGGGATTCAGATCTATCCATACCTGGACGATTGGCTCCTCACTGCTCCCAACAGGTGTCTACTCTCCCAAACCAGGGATTATTTCTTGATCCTTGCCCTGCATTTGGGGATCACAATCAACACATCCAAATCACTCCTAGATCCTGTACAGGTGATAGAATACATTGGTGCAAGGACAGATACTTTACAGTGCAAAATCTTCCTGACCTCGGAGAGAGTACAACACCTGAGGATGCATGTCTCTCTGATCTACCATTCTCATCTTCTAATGGTGGAATCAGTGTTGAGGGCCTTAGGTTCAATGGCAGTAACCATAACACTTCTCCCGTGTGCCCTGTTACATATAAGAAATTTACAGTGGACTCTGGCTGTACAATGGTCCCTGTTGGAACTTCCATTGTCATATCCAATAAAACTCAGTCGAGTCTGTCAGTCATCTCTCATATAGTGGATGTGTTCTCCGGACATTTTGGAGAAATGACCCTTTGTTCCAGCCCCAGCCCAAGCCACAGTGACCACGGACGCCTCCCAACTTGGGTGGGGGGGGGGCATTGTTCTGGCAGGACAGTCCAAGGCCTGTGGTCCCCTGTAGTGACCAGCTTGCACATAAATGTCCTAGAGATGAGGGTGGTCCTTTTAATGTTGTAGGCCCTTCATGCCTTTCTTCCTCTGGGAACTATTGCAATTCAGTCAGACAACATGTCAGTGGTCTGGTATGTCAACAAACAGGGAGGGACCAGATCTTATCCCCTTTGTCGCGAGGCCATGAAAGTGTCGGAATGGGCAATCTCCACTGGTTGTTTTCTCATCACACCGCACATTCCAGGATGGTCCAACATCCTAGTGGACAGGTTAAGTCAGACTATTCTGATGCCTTATGAGTGATCTCTGAATCTTTCAGTAGCAGAACAGATCTTCTGCTAGTGGGGTCAGCCTTACTGCGATCTGTTCGCATGTACTTCCAACGCGAAGTGCAGCGAGTTTTTCACTCTGAACCCCTTGCCAGGGGAGTCCCCCAGAGATGATCTAGTCCATGCTTGGCCTCCCGGTCTTCTGTATGCTTACCCCCCAGTACCTCTCATTCCGAGGTTTCTGAAGAAAGCTCGTCGATTGAGGAGCAAGGTGATCCTCATTGCCCCATTTTGGCCTTGCCAGGTATGGTTTCCCTTCCTTTGGTCTCAACTTCTGGCTCTGCCTTGCATCTTGGATCCCATTCAGGATCTGATTTCACACCCTTCAGGGGTTCCTCATCCGAATCTGGACAGTTTGAAGCTCACAGCTTGGCTGCTCCAGTTCCCGTGATTGCTAGGACTCCGGGATTATCCTCCTCTGTTAGGTCTATTTTGGTGGCTGCTCATAAGTCTTCTACCAGGAAGGTTTATCACAGCAAATGGAAACGTTTTTCTCTTTGGGCCTCTCAAAAGAGTTTAGACCCCTTCACAGCTCCTATTTCTGCCATTCTTGATTTTCTAGCTATTTTTCAACACGGTGCTAGTTCTTCTACTGTCAAGGTTCAGTTGGCTGTCATTTCTCATTTTCATGTGGGTGAGAATTCTGCCTCTCTATTCTCCACCAGGCTGTGTAAAGCCTTTATTAAAGGCACTTTTCTGTTAAGCCCCCTGGTCAAGTATCCTGTTTCCCCATGGGACCTTACTATGGTTCTTCAAGCTCTGGTCGGTCCGCCTTTTGAACCTGATGTGACCACAGATCTAAAATATTTATCTTGGAAAACAACATTTCTTGTGGCTATTACCTCTGCCAAAAGGGTTTCAGAACTGCAGGCCTTTTCCGTCAAAGTTCCTTATATGATTTTTCACAAAGATAGGGTTTCCCTTCGGACCAATCCATCCTTTCTTCCTAAGGTGGCATCACCAGTTAATATCAATCAGACCATCAATTTACCTGTTTTCTTTCCTAATTTTGCTAACAAGATGGAATACAAATTCCACCTGCTGGCTGTTCATAGACAGTTATGATTCTATTTACACTGGACAAAAAATTGCTGTAAATCTGATCAATTGTTTGTATCCTTCTATAAACCCTTTTTGGGGAACCTATCTCCAAGGTCACTATTGCTAGATGGATTTCTTCATGCATCCTTCAGGTCTATAAGGACAGAGGCATGTCTCCTCCGGGTCAGGTGAGAACTCATTCCACTAGATCCATGGCTACGTCTGCGGCCTTTTGGTCTAAAGTCTCTTTGGATGATATTTGTTCTGCAGCTACTTGGTCCTCATCTCATACATTTATTTCTCATTACTAATTGGATTTGACTTCCAGAAGGAGAGCATCCTTTGGTTCTGCGGTGCTCCCGAATATCCTTCCATGAGGGCCACCCAAGAGTTTAGTAGCTGGGGACTCTGTCCCACAGGTTGAAGACCAAATGAACTAAACTACTTCAGATAAAGAAGTTATGTACTCACCATAACGTTCCATCTGAGTAGTTCTACTTCATTTGTCTTCAACCGTCCCTCCCTCCTTCCCCCGGACCTTGGCATATGAACAGCCTATGGGCTGCAGTTGTAGGTCACAAGTATTTTTTCAGGTCGGGTTATCAGTATAAGATTCAGCAAACTCGATCTGGGGGTTGGAAGGTAGTGGAGGTGTATTATGGGTAAGGGGAGGAGCATGGAGCATATGCTAGTAAGATTACCGGCTCGGATACGATACAGATCCGGTATCCCACAGGTTGCAGACAAATGAAGTAGAACTACTCAGATGGAATGTTATGGTGAGTACATAACTTCTTTTTACCCATTAAAAGCATTTTTTCTCAAGAGGCAAGCATGCTTTACCCCCGATGTGTGGGCTGCATCTACATACCCTGCTACTTACATGTATTAACCGAGACCATTGTACCTCTGATTTGGTATGCATTTCCTTCAGATCATACTTCATTTCTTGAAATATTGGAATTCAAACTATCAGGTCTAGGAAATGCAACTGGAACCCCACATTTATGAATATCTGGTAGTTGGTGCAGAGGATTAAGGCCATAAGGTGTAGTTCTAGTCAAACAGGGTTTGATTCTCTCAGACATAATTTGTTTACGATGTGACCTTCAACAACTCACTTACCCAAATGTAGGTCCTAGGTGTGTCCAGTGTGCCTGCCTGGTTAACAAATAGGTATTATTATAATTATGTGCATGTAGTTAAGCCAAATTAGACAGCAGTTTGCAAGTTTAGCTTAAAGAAAAGGCAATTATCCAAAGTAGTCAGGGTTAGCCTTTCATGCTTGCTTTTCTATTTACCAGTAACCAGAAAGATAGTAACTGGCTGTCAACCAGCAAAGATTGTTTATCTCTGATATCTGTTTATATAACATTTTTGAAAATTGAGAATTTTAACTACAATAGTTGGAAGACAATTGTTGCTTCCAGCAAATGGTCATTATATCCAAGTCCACACAGTATCATAATGAAGTGATTCTTTAACTAGTATTTAATACCTACATATACTACAGATTTCAAATGAAGATAATTCTGAAGTTCAGGAAACCAGTCACACTGTTGAAAGCCTATCCCCATTAGTGGTAATGAGAGTCCCTTTAGGCTTCCACGTTTACAGGAAACTCTGGAAAGTCAAATCAATTCACATGTCCTTAAAATTTTTTATCTCTTTTTCCATTCACTTATGACTTGGTAAGGCTATATTTAATGGCTGGAATCACATATTCCTTGCCAGAAAAAGGCGCCTTCTTTCTTTTGTATACATTCAAAAACTCTACCCAGTATGTAATTTTTTTTAATTAGTAGGAAACTGTAGAAATCCAAAAGATCATTATTTTTAATACGTATCTATTAATTCTGAGATTTCTAGTCAAACTGCTCATACTCCTCTTAACAGGCAGATGGGATGTCTTTTTTCACTTTATATGAATACTGGTCTCATAAGAAGATAACCCCAAAATTATACAGTTATGCAATATCTACCTGAAACTTAACTCAGGTTCTTAAAATTGGAACAAAACCAACAAAACTGATTTCTTATCGATTTCATATTGCGTTAAAGGCAGCATGCAGTTTGCCCGGCTACTGAATGCTGCCATTGCTTTATAGTAAAATGTTTTTTTTCTCTCTCTTGTCAGAGTCTCCTGCTATATGTTTGATAATCCCATCATGCAGCAGTGCTTTATTATTGCTTACTTGCCAGCTGGGTCATTCAGAAGCAGCTCAGATCACCCTTGAGATTTAAAAAAAAAAAAACTATGTGTACACCGATTGTCGCATTGTATTTATAGTTTTTGTCATGCTCTTTATTTTCCTAAATTGTGTTAATGAAAATAAAGCTAAATGTTGCCAGTTTTTGTTAGAAGGTTTTCCTGAATCTTCAGACCCCCCTCAATTTATCTCTAAAAAAGTTCATTATGTGGTTGACTTCATTGATACAACTTGGGCCAGGGAACCACTCTGTCCTTCACATACCCCTTTCAGGTGATGACTGACGTTTGTCTGAAGATGGGATGGAAAGTGCATTTTGACCCGGGACATAGTCTAGTAGTGTAGTATAGTGGACTGGTACATAAATCTGAAGGTCCACAAGACAATTCTCTTATGAAATGCAGAACAGATTCAAAGCCTGAACCCATGTACCTTCCAGCTAGCTGTATTGCCATGGTATGCTTATGTTACCAGTTAGGGAAACATAATGTGTCATTTTGTAAGACAGATATGCAGTTGTGGAATCTGGCAATAAAAATAAAATTTTATGTCCAAGACTCCGTCCCCTGAGGAGAATACAGCACACAATCAGACTTGATTAACAGGCAAGGGCCCAAAACAAATACCATTGTTAAATAAATACCCTTACCAACTGTTGACAACCATGGATGTGTTTACCAGCAGAGCAGTATTCATGTCAAACCATTCCTCAGACGTGTACAGGATAGTCTGTCAAACAATGGAGAGAGTGGCAGCGTTATGCCTTTTTCTGCAAGTTTTGTAATTCAGAAAGCTATTTTAAAGAGCAAAATTATAAATGAAAAAGATTAATCTCATAGCTCCTCTTTGTTCGTGACAACATTGATTCTTAAATCAATATGTTACAAAGCCACAAAGACAGAGCTGAAAAAAAAAGTATACTGGTAACCCTTTCATATAGGGATAGGGGTGGGTTAAGTGAGGTTAGAGTTGTTAGTGGATAGGGGTGGGGTTAAGTGGTTTAGGGTTGCTTATATAGGGTGGGTTAAGTAGGTTAGTTAGGGGGGGTGGGGCGATGCGGTTAAGTTAATAGGGTTAGGGTAGGTGGTTGAGGGTAGAGAGGGGGGTTTTAGGGTTAGGTAAGGGTTAGTGCGGTAGGTTAGGTTTGGGTAGGGTGTGGCTTGTGTGGATTTTGCAGTTTGTTGTGTGTGTGTTTTGTGTGTGTGTGGTGTGTGTTGTGGTTGTGGGATGTGTTTGTGTGTGTTGTGCAGTAATTATGCTCGTGTGGTTTATATGTATATATATATATATATATATATATATATATATATATATATATATATATATATGGATCTACTTCAGATTAACGAAAACCAACTTACCCGAAGTCGAAATCACCAAGATGAAATGTCAGAAACCTGATTTTAATGAACAACTGTATTGCCAAAGCTTTTCTCAGGGTAACTATGCAGTCGACCAATATTTCAAGAAGAAACACACCGCACTATCTCCAACCCACCCCCACCCCAATTAAATATGCCAACTCTGAGATCGCACTACAGTGGGGAAAAGGGCAAATTTCTCCATGCTGGTTGACTGGATACTTACCCTGTGAAAAGTTTCGGCAGTATGGTCGTTCATTAAAATCAGATTTCAGACATCTCATCCCTGCAATTTCGTCTTTGGGTAACTGGGTTTTCTTTAATTTGAAGTAGACCCATATATATATATATATATATATATATATATATATATATATATATATATATATATATATATATGTGTGTGTGTGTGTGTGTGTGTGTGTATACTAATTCTGTGACAGCACAACCATTGGGGAAAAAGGACAAGTGCCCAGTTTTTCAGTGAAGTGCTGCAAATGTAGTGAGAGATGCATACCTACCAACTATGGCTGAATATGTGGAACATCACTGATTCTTCTTTATATGTTTGTCCTGTTTCTCATACGCTTTTTGATTTTGTGGTAAATAATTGTGGATTGCAGTCAGTCAGTAATGTTAGGCATTGGAATTTCATTAATCTTATTGTTCAGAAATGCTTGTTGTTACAAAACCTTTTGTTCTATTAACTTTTTAAGTGAATAAGAGTAATATTTAAAATTGCCCCCTCCCCATTGTTTTTGTTTTTTTCCAAAATTCTTGCCCCAAGAATTTGAGAAGTGCAAGGAGATAAGTGTGCTATTGCAAGATGTTTGTACTCATTTAATGGTTTTGTAACTGACAAGTTAGAATATTTAAATATGTGGTGAAGGAGGACTCTATCAAGGTATTTCTGCACTTCAAGGTTTATACATTTTATTTCCCCCTAAAATCCATCTAACCTATCTTATCCAGCAAAGAGAACAACTAGGTACTAAAATTTCACATCCCTCATGCAGATAATGTGATGGATATGTAACTAATTCCCAGTAGCTGTCTTTTGTTTCTTGAGATGGTAAATACCTTATAAGAAACTAGTGCGTGTACTGCACAATTGTAAATATAGCATAGCCTGCATACATGGTGGGGATACACTCCATGATGGTTAAGTACCTGTGAGTATCAGGACAATACATAAACATACTAGGAATAGGATCTCTAAAATGTGTAAGAAATGGAAAATACAGTTTCACTCTTAAGGTAAATTTCTTGTCATCCATATCTCAAACACATAATACCATGGTTATAATCAGAGACACACACACTCATAGTTCTCTGTATTATGGCAAGAAGGACCTTCTGCTCAAAAATATCCTGTGGTGGTAAGCACCTTGCAAAACCATTCTTTCTTTTTCTAACTACAGTATCACAAAGGGCATTTCAGTCAAGCTAAGCTGATATGACATATGTGTTTGATATTCATGTATTAGATTTTTATTAATAGGGCAGCATGGTGGCTTAGTGATAAGGAATCTGCCTCATAGCTCCAGAGTTCTGAGCTCAGTCCTGACCTCTGCTTATTGTCTTTATAAAGCTTTACCTGTTCTCTTGTGCCTGTATGGATTTTCTCTAGGCAATACAGTTTTTGCCCACTTCCTAAAAACATGATGATTGAATGACTGTACTACATTATCCATATACATGTTGTATTCCTTGTGATTGTGTTATATTGGAAAAGGGTTTATTACTAGCTTACTTACCTGGTTAGCAAATAAGAAATTCACAAAAAGTATACTAGCTGAATGACTATACTAAATTGTCTATATGTATATTGTATACCTAGCCCTTGTGACCAATGACATGACTGACAATGGTCTGATCCTCCTTATTTTGTGAAAAAGTAATCAATAAATGAATAAGCAACTGAATAAATCAATAAATACATATGTGTTAAATGACTGGTAACTGTCAGCTTTCTTAGCATTATCTCACTTGCATATTTTTTTTCTTTTAGAAAAACAATATTTGTAGTTCTGTAGGATAAATTATGTATGAAGGGACTTGTCCAGTAGAACTGGCATGATTTCCTGCATGACCTGTTTTGTCACTCCTCTTCAGCTCTCAGTTCAATTCCGGCACAGTTTCACTTCACAAAGGACAAAGGATACCCAAGGAGAAGCAGTAAGGCAAACAAAACAGTGGCTTTGTGGACAGAAAGCATATAACTGAGGCAACATAAATAAAATATGCAATTTAAAAATTACAGTATTTTTTAATGCTTTCTTCTTCCATATTTTCATTTGTCTAATATTTCACATGACCTTTTTCAATTAAGAAATGTACTTTGTCTGTCTTGATCATTTCCCTTCGATGAAGTAATCTCATGAATGAAGCAGGTGAATAAAGAAATGCAATTGTAGGATGAACGGCAGGTGTTCTTTAAACTGACACAGGATTAACAGATACTGTAATGCAATACTTTGCCATCTCTGTAACATCTTTGTGACCAATATTTCTTTATCTGTCCCATAAAAATCAAAATACTTCTACAGTGGTAACAGTATCAGTGCTACTATTACTTATTTGGACAAACTGATTAAAAAAATAAATAAATAAAAATTTTGAGCTTTGTTGCTGTAACCATTTTACTATATAAGTTATATCTTGGCTACTGATCCCTTGTTTGCTAAACAAGTCAAGCTTCATCTGCCAACTGATTTCATGAGCTTATTTCTGCTTACTGAAGTCCCTTATGATGGCCAGCACAAAGGAGTAGAGTGAGTTTTGTTAGCTGCTTTTAGTATTACAAAATATTACAATGCACTTAACCCCTGCAGTCAGGCAATATTTTAGAAAATTAGCAAAAAGAAGTGAGGCCCTTAGTATTAGCCTGGTACTCAGTGTAAATAGCAAGGAGGCCTGCCTTGCAGTTTTCAACTTTTTTTCATTATTCTCTGTTCATTTGCATTGCAAAGCACATAGTGCTCTGCCTTTAGGATAGTGACTGAACCAAATCTGTCTAGCTCATTGCTGTTGCTTTCCGATTAGTATACTATGCTTCTGTCTAGATCAATCTGACTGTAATGAGTAGTTGTGCTGACTTAATCAAGGCCCCCCCCCCCCCAATTGTCATTCATTTCATAACATTCATGGAAAAAATGCTATGAAAAGCCGAATGAAAGCATTAAAATGTATGATGTGATAAACAAGCAACTGCAGGTACATTCAAGCACATCTAACAATGTGCTTCCTTCTCCCCGACTACGTCATATCTGTTTTTGTTCTCCTTTCTTCTTAACAAACGGCTGTTGAGTTGAAATTGATGAATATTTTGGTGTCATTTTGTCGGCAACACTGAACAGATAAGAATGTCGGCTGGGTTTGAAACAATGCCCTTGAATAAGTTCACAGCATGTTCCACTTTTGCTGCAGTAGCTACACACTGCAAGCTTCATATAAACCATTCTCACCATTAGTTTGAAGAAAGAGTTACTGTAATCTGTCGGGGTCTATTTTAGAGTAAGAACAATATATCCGTTAATGTATTATCTGTAGTAGTAAATCCTTGATGCTTTATTACCTGCTCTCCTACTGTCTTTCATATTACATAGCTGTTCTTTATTCCCACAGGAAAACTGCTAAAAAAGTTATTTTATTTCTGCAAATTTGCATTATTAATAAGCCAGAATTATTTGCCTCTCCCCAAATACATGCAAATGTTTTTTTTTTTCTATTATCATGTACAAATTGTTAAGTCTGTAATGCTGCAGATGAATGCAAACTAAACAAATGCTCCTTGCACTTGAATGTGTCTTCACCTCTGTTGCTGAAAGGTATAGACAAGTCCCATGATTATCTGTTCGAAATGAATGGAACAATATGCTACATCTGGAGGTTCCTATTGCAATGCTAGAGCAGTGCCTTTGGACACATGGTGTCATTTAAATGGCACTCATTAGCAGCAGCCAGAGAGAAATGCAGTATAGGGCAGACTTTTAATGAACATTTTCATTTGGCAGTATTTCTCTTCAACACTATGTGTGTGTGCATAGGTGTGTGACCCTGTTTTAAACAAAATACATCACTGAGCTGAATACCTTTAGGCAATAACAAGATTCACTGCCAACCAAGTCTATTACTGAATCATTATATCATTTTGACTTTATTACGCTGTAAAATATGAGGGAGATAGCTAGGTCAGGCAGCTTGCAAGCAGTATGACATAGCCCTGACTTTCATCAAAATAAAACAGGTACCTTTTTCTGATAGACTGGAAGTGAAAAATGTCCCAACAAAAATAGAATTAAAAAAAAAATCTATCCTGAATTAGACATCTATACATTTTCTCTTGGGAAAGGACTACATATTTTTTTCAGTTTTTCCAGTTATCATTTCTTTTTTAGCTCTGATTCTCATAGGTTAGCTTGGCAAAGCCAGGAAGGCACACTGTTTTATTAATACCATATGGCTTTCAGCATTCATGTCGTTTTCTGTTCCTCGTGGGAGTTTCAGATCAGAACAGTGAATTCCAGGTTAAAAAATGTAGCCATACTTTTTTGTGGAGAACTGATTAACTTAAAACATATTTCCTTTATTTCCACTTGCACAAAACTACTTCATTTTATACTTGTTAATTTTGTTTGTTACTCAACATGATGTTGAATGAATGGAGTTTCCTTTACATTTATATTGACAGTTCCACTTTAATTCATGACACATTTTTGTTTTTGTGTAGCTCTGTAATCCTGCCATTTTTTTTACCAAGTTTTTACAATGTAGTTTTAGCAATAGCACTGAGTTGTGGGAAAACAATGTGGTTAGTATCCCTGAGGAATGCAGTTCTGCAGTACTTCCCATATACTTTTATGTACCAGCTAGCCACTTCAGTGCAGAATTAAAAAACAGAGTATGTGTATCATAGGATGGTTTTGATATCAAGGGAAGAAAAACGTATTCAAAAATGATTCAATCTGACAGCATATGTTCTTCAACAGAGTCATAATTTGCTAGAAGATTCAGCAATGAGCCTTCATTCATTCATTCAGCAGTTTGGGTGTATATTTTTCTTCAAGAGATTACATGCCAGTATTGTAACAGAGGTGTACATATAGAGCTGCCTACCCACCTATAAGCAAGGTGTAGTACCCTTATCCCATAAATATGATTTATAAACCGATTTGTTTATACTTGATTTAGCAAGCTTCATTTCCTGAATTTACAGTGTATATACCTTTGTGTATTAGTGTACTCTCTAACCAACCCCGATAAGAAAAGCAGTGTATTCTGTATTTGCTTGACGAATTAATTTTCTGTTCTAAGTACAACATGATTCAGACATGACATTCACTCAAGACAGGTCCTTTTAAAAAAGAGCTGATCAGAAACTATTTTTAAAATACTTATAAATGTGAGTTACGTAATTACTTTAACAAGTGATTTGTTCAGACATTTTCCTTCCAAAGTAATAATTAATTGGCTTTGTATTCAATTAATAATTTAATTTGGGGGTATGACTGAATATTGAGTAACAGTAATGACTTTGGCCTGTGAGGAACTTTAATACATATCACACATGTTATCTGTTCTAAACTGGACTGAAACAGGCAGTAGTGTCAAACATGCAGTACATGCTAAGCTAAAATCCACATCAGTTAATTAGTTTGGCTTTTCTATTCTCATCCATACTGACAGCTTCATAATTTTCTGAAAAATTAAAGCTTCAGAGTGCAGTGTTCCAAACATTATGCAGAATTCACATCTGTTTCAGCTCATTTCTCCAACTGAGTCCAGAGATGGCACACACACAAATGAAGTAGCAATATGTTATGTTGCACATGGTTCTACCCGAAATGCCATTAGGTTGCAGTCAACATCTTGCGAGAGCTTTATGTTTGTGTCTACAGGCTAGCAAAGTTTCAACATTTAGCATCCAGTCCACATCTGTGACTCTATAGTGGCAGATCAAGAGTATTTCCCTGCATGTGTGGGCTGTTTGGAGTAAAATATCGATGACGCCAGATTTAAAGATTTAATGATTATTATAGCTTAGAGTATTACTGCACATGACAGATAAAGTCATCACAAAGTGGAGCTATCACCCTAACTTAAAAAAGGCACACCCAGAATGCAATCAGTACTATGTGAGGTCAGAGATAATCTTGCATTATTTGTTGTAGTAAATATTGCAATAACCAAATCCAGTTTTGTCCACAAAAACAGAAGGGAGGTCATACCACTCCATTTGAAACAAAAAGTTACAGTTGTTGAGAGCATGTGGAATCAGTAAAACACAATTCACCAAATCTAATTTTCTGAATAGGCTATTCTCTGAGAGCTCCAAGAATTATATCTTCCCTCTGAGGTACCATCATCAGGCTAAATAGCTGTGGAGGTAAGATTTTCCTATTCTGAAACCTTTTATGTGGTAAACGGCCATAGTGAATTAGGATTTGTCCATATATTGGGACCTTCTGTTGCTATTAGGCGTGCTGGTGTGTTGCTTGTGCATGCTAAAGCACAGCCATTACTCAGATAAAAATATATATATATATATATATATATATATATATATATATATATATATATATATATATACACACACACTCTGGGTGAATCTGTGCTAACTTAAGAACTACTTGCATCTCCAGTTTTACAATCATCTCTAATCAAATATATTTTGACTTTACTGCTTACGTATCCATTAGAGCTGAATTGCTCAGGTTTTCTGTCTCTCTCTCTTTCTCTGATTCTTAGTTCATCATTTCAACTGAGCTTCAATTAGTTCTGTAAGGAAACATCAGCCAGTTGTGTGGTCATTCGAAGCCAGTAGTTCATAAGTGTACTCTTTCTGCACATTCCTGTCTCTAACTTCTGATTAACATTTACATCTCTGCAATGCCTGCCGGTAACACAAAATGAGTTTTGATATTGTGGAAACTCTTATTTTTTATGAGTAGGCTTTGTGTTAAGTCATCTCACTTCTTCACTCTCACGCTGCTATTCATATCGCATTGACAAATAATACACTGCAGAGAGCAACCAGTGGCTTTATGTTACATTTCTTCGTCATGGCCTTCCTTGTAACCACAATTTGCTCATTTCCTAAAACACAGCCCATCACAGCTCCTCTTACATACTGGACCTCTCTTCACCCATCTCATATCCAAAGTTATTGCTAAAGTACACTGCTAGCACTAGGCTTGTCCAGTGTCAGAGACATACACACTCATTTGGCATTAACCATCTGCCATTTTACCTGCTACACTGTATACATACAGACAATGGCGGAATTCTTCTAACTTATACCAGCTTCCTGAATGCAGTACCCCCAGTCAAGAGAGTAACTAAAAATGCACTTTTTTTCTCAAATAACGTTTTATTTATTTCACAAATATCAGAACATTACAAAAATCCATGAATGGATAGCAGAACATTGTATGCAAGGACAAACATGAAAACAAAATTAAACTACCTAAACCTATAAGCAAACTAATTTATATACAATATTTACAAACAAAGGTGCTACCATACAGAAGAATTGATTAGAAGAGAAAAGTCAGAGTTATAAGGGATATCAGTGGATCTCCATGTAAAACTGGAAGTGGGAACTATACAATATTCCGAGATAATAAGCTACAAGCTAGATTAATCACATAGAATTTGGTCAAATAAGCATTTCCAGAATTCTTTAAAGTAGGCTTTTTTCTAAGGCCCTTTTATGATAAGCTTTTGCGCAGAAATATATTTCAAAGCCATCTCCTTAAATCCCTTCCAACAAAGTTTAGTGTGATCCATCTAGTTTTTTTGTGATATATAATTTGATAAGGGAGCAGAGAGTGATTAGTACATGATGTTTTAACTTAGGTAACTTGGCCCTCTTCAAAAGGAATCTTGATGATTGGATGGGAGATAGGAAATTCACCCCGGGGATGATGTCAGTCGCCCTGCTAGACAGGGCCCAGAGAAGTAAATACTGTGGGAAGAAATATCCAGGGAATTGGGAATTGTTATGGCTAGGCTTGCATAGGCCCTAGGGCCGATAGCCTAGTACCAGCCTATGAACCTAAGATGTGGAGGATGGCTGTTTCCCAGGAAAGGGTAGATTTGTGGCACCCCATTTTCTCGAGGCGTACTTTTAAGGAACACCAAAGTTTGTGGGTATGTTTGCAGAACCAAAATATATGTAGAAGGTCTGCTTTTCAAAGGAACAACAAGTACAGGAAGGGGAAATTTTGGGATCAAACCTATTGAGCACAGAAGGCATATAATAAGATTTATTATTGGTCATCAATTGTGTGTAAATGAGTTTTTTAAATGGGGATAATTCTGAGGTAATTTTTATAGCAGATAATTTTTGTTCCTCCGTAATAAGGATTCCTTGATTGTCCCAATAACTAGAGAAAAGGCAGTCTGAGTTATGTATTATAGAGTTCAAAAGGTTGTAAGATCTGGAGAGCATTTTCTCTGAACTCGAGACAGTAGTTATAATTTTACAGAGTCTGATGATGTCCAGACAATTGGCCGGAAGATTAGCAAATTGTGATGAGATTAATTCTCTTAATTGTTGGAGAATAACCGTGTATTTGTTATTGACTTTGAGAATTAGTCATTGATCAGAAAGAGTTTTATCCTTATATTTTAAAATATCCCATACCATAATATCTTTAATAAGAGGAAAGTCAGAGGGGTTAATTGTCAAATTATTGATCTTGATGTTTGGATTTAAATGAAGAGGTTGGAGTAGAGGAAGGGTTTTATCAAGGTTGATGGCTTTTACCAGTTTTTGGAATAATCTGATATTGTGTTCTAGGGTGTTGGATAATTTGGAATTGTTAATAGCAGTCGGGGATAGAAAAAGGAGAGCTTTTGGGTTAATTTTGTTGTTAACAAAATTTTGGTACCATATTTTCATCCAGGAAGGGGATGAATTATAATCTTCCCAATTAAGTTTTGAAATAAAATTAAAAAAATTGATTCTATTCGCACAAATAATCATGTAATATAGTTGAAGATTTGGTAGACTTAGACCACCCTTTACCTTTGGGTATGCTAGCTTAGCGTAATATATCCTAACTGATTTAGGAAACCAAATAAATTTGGCTAATTCTTTATTCATTTTAGAGAATAGACTATTAGACACGATATGATTTGAAGTGTTAACTTGGTAAAGGAGTCTGGGCAAGACATTCATTTTCACTATTGCAGCTTTGGATAATAGAGACAGATTCATAAGTTCCCATCTGTGGAGGTCATGTAATATTTTAGCCCATATTCTAAGTAGGTTGTTTTGAAACATGGAAGCTTGATTGTGCTCAAAGTGTATGCCAAGATAACTAAGGTGGTAAGTTGTTTGAAAGGGAGAATCTGCAAAGTAGTTAGTTTTATGACTTGCAGGATTAATTGGAAAGATATGTGATTTCTTATGATTGATCTGATAGTCTGAAGCCTTAGAAAATTTCTTAATAGTGTTTATGATTTTACACTGGTCTGTGTTGGCATATTGAAAATATAAATTAAGGTTGTCAGCAAAAGCAGAAAACATTATATTAGTATTTAGAACTTTGGGAACCGAGTGGTAAGTGTTCTGAGCAATATATAGGAAAAAGGGTTCAATGAAAATATTAAAAAGAAAGGGGGATAATGGGCAGCCTTGTCTTGTTCCATTTGTAATCCTAATTGGGTTAGATATTATTTTATTTACTTATAAATAGGTGGAGGAATTTTATATAGTAGTTTAATCATATCAGAGAAAGCTTAGGGTATGCTAAAGTGAGATATGGTTAAGACAAGAAGTCCCAATTTACTCTGTCAAATGCCTTGGAAGCATCTAATGTTAAAGCATAGATCGGGCCTTTGTCTTTTTTTGTAAACTGCTTTAGGGAGTCAAGAGTTAGGGTGTTATCCCAAGTGTGCCTATGACTCATAAAACCTGCCTGGTCAGGGGAAATTAAAAAAGGCATAACTTTTTAAATTCTGTTGGCCAGAATAGAGGAGAAGATCTTTATATCAATGTTTATTAATGAGATGGGTCTGTAGTTGTGGGGATCAGCTTTGTCTTGCTTGTTTTTTAAGATCAGGATTGTTTTTAAGTTATTCCAGTGCAAGTCAGAAATTCAATTATTTATAATGAAGTTAAACACCTTTAATAGAATAGAAGAAATTCTTAGATTAAAGACTCTAAAGAAATTGGTAGTGAACCCATCAGGGCCAAAGGATTTGCCTAATTTGAGGTTGGTAGTAACATCTTGAATCTCTTGAAGCTCCAGCGGAGTGGATAACAGGGATCTTTGATTTTCATTCAGGGAGGGGAAGTTAATAGTATTCAGAAAGTTCTCCATATGAGAGTTAGGAGTGTTAACTTCCTTCCTGCCATAAACATCTGAGTAAAGAGAATGAAACAACTATTATTTCCAAGTCAGATTTATAAATTTTATTTTGGTACTGTAAGATAGAGATTCTGGGAGAACACTGATTGTTTTTTATTATTCTTGCTAGAGTCTTAGAAGGAATTTGCGCCCACTCAGAATAAGTTGCAATACGTTTTTGTTCTTGCAGAGAATAATTTTGTTGTTGGAGTTCTAGTAAGTCTTTTTGAGTAATATTGATCAATTTGTCTAACCCAGGGTCTGAGCTTAATCTCTGTTTCTTTTCTAAGATGGATGGGTTTAAGATCAGATTAGTTTCTTTCTCTTTGTTAAGCTTTTTGTAGAAAGAGGCCTTTTTAATCAAAAATCCTCTCAATGGCTTTACAGGTCGCCCACTGAATATCTAGGGGAATGTGAGAGAGCTCAAGATTGGTGTCTAAGTCTGCTAAGATATCATTAGTTTCTTGGATTATGAAGTAAGCGACACCACCAAAAAACTGAAAAAGACCCAAGAAGAGCCGGAAAACTGTGTTCGGTGACAAGTTTCAATCAAATTCGAGCTACCGAAAAATAATGGTGTGTTCAAAGTCCCAAAATCTTGTTAATCCACAATATCAAGACCAAGATGCAAAAAAGTCAGTATTGAGAAGTCGGAATTACTTTAATAGTCCAAAACCCATATAAAACAAACGAGCGCTTTCGCCTGGTGTATCCCAGGCTTTATCAAGTTACAAAATGTTGTATGGCCATCCCCTTTATTTATATCATGGGATAGGCCAACCAATTAATTAATTAACCATTTACAGCGTCATTTGACAATAAAAGAAACATTTTAAAATATCTATACCCATCTTTAAAATGTATAAAATGCAATCCATTACTTAACCTATACACACTGTGTACTAGCTGAAAACCAAGTGATGACTACATATGTTACATATATATCGATCTACTTAACCATTTTCATAATAATATACCGTTTATAAATTCTAATTACATATTAAAAATTCTGGACCCAGGCTGTTAACCATTGTCAACCTAACTTATCATTATAAAAATATCTAACCAAAAACATGTAATAATCCGGAACCCAACCAGTAGATTCCAAATTACCTACTAAAAGTTAGCCTTTCATATTTTAATATAAAAAAAGTTGAACACCCCTTGTGCCAACACATCAACATAAAGGCTTGGGGGACCCTAAATATTACGTCCCTTTTGATCAGAACCCCAGAAGAATAATGTCAAAGGTATCAAGTAGTGGGGTACAGTACTTGTGTCCCTATAATTAGATTATGTCTTTGTTACGCAGTAAGTTATTGTTTAAAGTCCAGTTGCTGTAAAAGGGAGTCAAAGGCGTCTTTGATGTGAACATGATCTTGAGGGAAATTCTTGCGTGATCTGATAAAAACCTAGGTTCTGCATAGAAGTTTATCCTAAGATTTGCCAGGTATTCAGAAATTAAGAAGAAATCCAACAGCGACCAAGTGTTATAGCATTTCGAATAGTATGTGTAAATTTTATCTTTAGTTAAGATATCACTGAATGAGATAGGATCCATAAGGTCGAAGTCAAATATTAGTTCCCCTAGGGCTACTGAGGCTTGGAAATTGTATGAGGGAGAATTAATGGTGCGATCTATGCCAGGATCTATGACAGCGTTCCAATCGCCACCTAGTATGAACTTGTAGTTTTGGAATGTGCAAAGAATATTGTAAATTTCCATTATAAAGACTTGTTGTTGCGGACATGGACTATAAACATTTAGAAAGAGGACTGGTTTGGTAGAGTTAGGGAAATTAGATGTGAAATAGCACCATCTACCGTTTTTATCCGAGCTAAAATCATTGATTACCCCCTGAAATTCTTTCTTAATTATAATGGCCACACCCTTTGAGTTGGAGCTATCACCCACAGCTATGATATATCTTATCCATTTTCAGTTAGTTTCTTTCTCCCAATCTTCCTTGAGCATATGCGTTTCTTGCAAAAAACAAATATTAGCCTGTGATTTAAGCACAAGATGTAGCAGCAGACTTTTCTTGGCTTTATTTTGTAAACCTTATATGTTCCACAAATCAATGGACCAAGCCATGTTCACTGACTAATAAAAATTAAGAGGCTTGGGGCTAGATTGACCATTTTTCTCAGATATGGTACCAATAACGCATAAGGGGAGGAGATGACGTAAAATTGGGTAGACAAAGGAGACGGAGATCCTCATCAATCTTCCAACCTCTAAAATATACTTACAGCAAAAAAGGTAGCACAGTACTCCTTCTGATATAACCCAGTGCCTAACCACCTAAACCCCCTAAGTGAAGAAGTACAATAACATTGGCAAGAGTGACAGAGCTTTTTAACTAGCAATAGAAGCAAAACATGAGGAATAAACACTATTAATAACCTGAGAGAAACAAATGGTAAAAACAACAGTACTATACATATGTACAAAAAATACTCATCCAAAAACTGATCATCCTAGAACCCTACTTCAATGCAACCACGAGCATCCACTAAAAGCGCAAGGTTAGGAGAAGTAAGGATAATTCTGGTAGTCTTTTATTTATTATGAATGGAGTAGGTAACCTATGACGTTGGCTAAAGCTCATTAGATAATGTAAAGAGAGAGCCAACATATATAATTCCACAAGTATTTTAACTAGGAGAATAGAATATTATAGGAGAATAGTAAATGACTGAATTTTAAGGAAGAAACTGTGAGACAAAACCCATTAATATTCATTTATGCATATAGCAACGAATAAATAACATTAGAGGTATGAATAATATAGAACTGTGATTATATAGAGAAAGAAAAAAGGGAGAGAAGGAAAGAAGAGGCAGAAAAGGAGACAAAATAAGAACAATATTCGCTATTTAAGTAGTTGTATATAATAATCATAAGTAATATAAGTGGTATGATGCGGGATAAATCACTAGCGGGTAGATGAACTAACTCTGCAAACTAGAGATTATTATGAAAGTCAGTGTAGCAATACAATCACAAGCATAAACCACTAGGATAACAAGAAGGACTATTATGTTAAGTAGCCTGCAATGGTCATACTCCATAGGAGACCAAGACCATATTATGTACAGGATTAGCCTATATACAATAACAGTCATCATAAAACAATAGTTAGGTCAAACATTAAAATGACCTAATGTCACCATGGTAGGAATGTATAATGCCTGCACTAGTAAATCTCAGTAAGGAAAAATCTCTTCTGAGCTTAAAAGTGCTGACCCAGAATAGAATCGCAGAGCCTGCATAGGCATATGACAATCTGCCGAAAGTAAGATCAACAACAGCACTCAAAAACCGAAAGTGCCCCCTAAAATTTCCTATAGGTGTTCATGTCTGTATAAATGCAGCATAGTAATTGCTTAAAACTGTAAAGCAGCCAGCAAAAGTCAGGATAAAAAAACAGCATAATGTTGACCTTTATACGTGAAAGAATGATATAAGTGACATTGTTAACACAAGCGTCAACAGTTCAGTATGGATCTGACAAAAATAATGTTAGATTTAAGTCGAGGTATTTTTCTCGTATATAAACTTCCCTCCAAGACTCAGCTTTTGTAAGCTAATCTTTAGAACTAGTGTAAGGAAGGCATATACACCAAACTACAAACTGTTTGCATACTGAAGGAGTTAATTGAATTAAAGAGTACTTGATCAACATAGACCACAAAACCGTAATTTGACTTGTAGTTTTTTCTAACCAATGAAGAAACTCTACAGTAGGTACTAGTTATTAAATCAGACATATAGAGCCACTGTGATTCTAGTCTCAACAGTCAAGACAATGTGCCAGACCATTTAGATTGCGTTGTCAGTTTTTGTTTTGAGACCTAGTAACAATTGGAACAGGATAATTATACCTTGTCACTGAGACTTAAATGAACAAAAATGAGTTATTATTAGTTGTCTGGATTAGCTGAAGCGATAAGAACAGTCATCAGGGATTTTGGCGAGATGAAGAGGTTGCAGTCCAGTACAAAAATCAGAAAAGAGAGAACCACCATTATTTGGGGAACTTGCAGCTTGAAATGTTATATGCGCATTGGAGTAGGACAGGCGCTTTGCAAGTAAATGCACTCAACAAAAATGTGGCGCAACTTGATGGAGGCACATACAGCCAATCAATATTTTGAATTCCTACCTGATGAGCATCTAAAGCCTCTCGATCGATAGGACCTCTTAAAGATTAAATCATCCAGAACGTTTGTGAACTTTCAAGAGGCTCACCAAACTTGAAGGTTGGTATAACCAGGCTAGAGAGCTTGAGGTGGAGCCATAGAACTAGCTCATATAGCTGTTGACGCTATAAGCAGAGGGGAAGCTTCTATGTGTGAGCAACTGGAAGTTGTGAGGCAAAGGTGACCCCCTAGGCAACAAAGCAAAGCAAAAATGGTTCCTAGCGACTTGAAATGTAGGTAGCAAACAAGCAATTTAAAAAAAAGAAAAAAAAAAAACATTATATAAGCTTGAAAGGCAAAACTGACCACCGGAGGAGTGATCGGAGGTAACCCTATGTTATCCGGTGAGTAGAGATCCACAGCTTAGCCTTATTTGATGAAGCTTAGATAACAAGGTAGACTACCGTTCCAGAGCACTGTTAAAAGCTTTGAGAAATGCTTCTTTCACCTTTTTCAGAGAACTGACTGCAGATCTTGTACCATTGTTGAATAAAATTAATATGCTCGGATATCGCATTTGGAACTTGATATCTTTTTTAATTAACTCAGCGCAAAACGGAGCTAATTTTTGTCTGCTTTCCTTAATAGAGAGAGGTAGGTCTTGTGAAAAGGTTAGTTTGTGGTTATTCCATGTAAAAGATTTTTGTTTTTTGGCAGCTAGTAAGATATTTTGAGTGTCTTGGAAATTTAATAACCTGGTGTAAACTTAACATGGAGCAGTGGGGTCCTGTCGCTTGTGTATGGTACGGTGTGCTCTCTCAACTGTTATGTCAATAGTACAGCCATCCGAATGCAGGAGAAACTCAAAAATCTGTTTGGTTATACTTAGTAAGACATGATTTTGCGTAATTCTCAGGGAGCCCTCTGATTAAAATGTTGTTGCATCGACTTCTTTCCTCAAGGTCCGTTAGTTTTAATTGAAGATCAGTGAGAGATGTTGTTTTGGAGCAAAGCTCTTCAGATAAAGTCTGAATTAGAGATTCATTAGACTGGGTTTTATGTTCAGGGCTGTCCACTCTGTCAGTGATTTGCTTGACAGTATTTCCAAACTTGGCAAGTTCTTCAGAAAAACCTTGTATGGCAAGTTGAATGGGTTGGAGCGCCTGTTTAAGTTCATCCATGTGAAAATTAGATTCAGCTTTGGCTTTAGCACTGGATTTACTGGGATCCGATGGCTGCTTGCTAATTTTCTGTGTTTTGGAGACTACCTCTTTTTCTGGAGAAAAGATTGCTGATAACTTTGCTTTTGTAGTTTGTGTCTCCATAGTGTCTAGTTCATTTGCCATGCTTATTTGATTCAACTTTGAATAATGGGTGTGCAGAGGATGATTTTAGGCCCTTCAGATACACGTGGCTGGAACACCAGAACAGACTGTAGGATAAGTATGATGATTTTGATCCTGAAAGGGCTAAATAGACCACAGATACAGAAAGTTGAAGATGAAGCAGTTTTTTCTTTTCTTTAGATCATAGCTACTGACACTTAAAAGAGGGAATTTTCCTAAGTAGCTATAACTGAGGTAGGGAGCTCTGTGCAGAGGGGGCACACTAGACGACCACCATCTTGGAATACCTAAAAATGCACTTTGTACTCCAGACGTTTGTGTTACTACTTTTCTCCATTTTTTTTCTATAGTTTATGTCATAAACACAGAACTGAAAATGCAAGAATTACTACTTTGTAAGCCCTTGGCTAGAAAGCAATATAATATGCATGCATTTTCTCAGTGTGTGTGTGTGTGTGTGTGTGTGTGTGTGTGTGTGTGTGTGTGTGTGTGTATGTGCGTGTGTGTGTGTGTGTGTGTGTGTGTGTGTGTGTGTGTGTGTGTGTGTGTGTGTGTGTGTCTTTTGTATATATTACTCTTTGAACAGTTACCTTACTTGCTGGCTCACTTGTGCCCTTTTAATTCCATTTATGTGTATGAAGCTGGAACACAGTGGTTACTTTGTAAGTAAAGTTTTGTCCCACTGAAAACTTTCTTGTACAGCATGGCTTACATAGTCTGCATGCGTGCGCGTGTGTGTGTGTGTGTGTGTGTGTGTGTGTGTGTGTGTGTGTTTGTAGCTGTCCTGATGTATTGAGTGAGTGTTCACTGGTTTGGAGAGTAATGTGGAAAAGTCAGTAATATTCTGATATGGCATCCATCGGTGGATAATAAAGGATCACAGAAATGGTTCTGGCAGTTTGTAACAGTTGACTCTGATTAGTTGACTGATTTTATAGTAAAATAAAATATTACTGTTCCTATAGCCAACAGACTAATCACAATTGCAGATTTTCCCTAAATGGAGCTGTCTCTTTCGCTGAGGATGTTTGACCAGTGAGTAGCAATATATAAGTGCAGGTAATGTTAAGGGGGTAATCTGAAACTGTGTGACCTATGAGTAGAAATACCTAAGTACAGCTGATGTAAAAGGTATCTTGCCCCAGAAAAACAATATATTTTCACCATTAATGCGATACTTGCATTTCTATATTTGACTAACTGTGTAACAGATTTTTACAATTCAACGTTCTACATAAGAAACATGATGTGAAATTTACTGGCATCCAATATGTTTGGTAGTATGTCTATAAAATGGAGTTAGCTGCGGTATGCTTGCTACAGTGAGTGGAAGGGGTTGCATTTCTAATGGCCTGTAATAGTACAGAAGCATTTGTAAACTGCATTTATATGATCAGGATGTGTAAAGTACAGAATAACATTATGGACATGCAATTTACATGTAGGAGTTAAAATTACAAAAGATAATACTGTCATATGGAATGCATTTAAAGTAGATTTTACAAAGATTGTAGCTAGAATAAAACTGACCAAAATTTCTGACATGTAAATAGTTGCATATACTGCTAAGCGTTACATGTTAGATGCAATACTTATGGCACAAGATGCTGTACAGAGGTTTGGAATGCTCTTATAAAGTTTTTCTGTTCTTTTGACATGATACAAACCTCTGCCATACAGAAATAACATACATTTGCTCATCACTGTTGTTAATGTATATGGCGTTGTACCATTTTTGAGTATGTGCATGTGCTGAACAGCTAGCAAATGGTAAACTTTTCATGAAGGATTTATATCACGCAAAACCATTTTACCCTGGCACAATCCTATTGTTCTTCCATCATGCAGAATTTTCAATATGATGTCTCAGTGACTGATCCTCTGCAACTCAGTGCCATTGCTGTGCTAAGGATATACCCTTAAACATAAGCAGTGACAATGGGGGTAAGTTTCCTACACACCTATGATTTTGATGAAGTGACTGTCTTACTTTGATTGGCATACAATAAGACATGCAACATATTCTATTCTGACAGTGGACAGCCCACAATCTACCTTTTAGCAGAAGCAAAATTCCTCTAGTAGCCCTCCTCTCAGGTGGCAATCAGAGACATTGTCGCAGCATTCTCCGTACCTTGACAGTGACAGAGAGATTAAAGCCAAGAAATGTTGCTTTGCATCCCTCATCACCCTTCCTTATAGTGGTAGTTTACACTCTGACATCCATAGCCACAAGTTCTGAGAGTCATCAGGATGCCACTTATATGGTGAAAAGAACGTTAACGGTCTACGGAATGTCCCTAAATGCTCAGTCGTGTAGAAGAGTGAAAGGAGTGAACATACAAGTCCCAGGAGATAACTAAGCTTGTAATGAAAGCAGGTTTGTACCAATGTCTAGATTTCATGACATTTATTGTCCTGCACAAAGTAATATTGAAAGCTGATTTAGAAAGCAAATTGTTACATAAAGCAATTAGATAGCAAAGAATGTACAATATCCATATTTACCCACAACTGCATGATGAAAGGCTCCACCGATTCCTTTATTAAGAAGTAGACTAGATCATTTAACTAACAATAAACTGTTTAAACTTGAGTCTGTGCAGTTTATCATGAAAATCCCATAGTGCTGTATGTTTTAAAGCACACACTGATATAATAAATGTTTTTGCTTGAACAATTTTGTACATGTTTTTACCAGACCACTATCAGACTTGCTCCAGGCTTAACACTGCC
The DNA here is from genome assembly GCF_019279795.1 of Protopterus annectens. Taxonomy (NCBI): domain Eukaryota; kingdom Metazoa; phylum Chordata; order Ceratodontiformes; family Protopteridae; genus Protopterus; species Protopterus annectens. The sequence continues at coordinate 542,211,590 of NC_056728.1, read as the reverse complement.
CACTGACTCTAACCTGTAAGAACTATGTGGATGCATTATTTATCAGCCCACAAAACTTTTGTTCTGTGGCCAGTTTGCTATTAAAAACTCTGTGGGTCTGATCACACCATTTGAGAAGCATTGAGAAGCAACCAGAATAGTCTATCTCTCTGAAAACTTCTGTTTTTCTTAGTACATTAAACTAGCATAGGTAAAGCACTACAGCAATCATATTATGATGCTGTGGTGTCACTTTGTAAAAAAAGGTGAAGATACTTTGGTTATAACATGTGCTACCCTCTTTCTTGTTTTCTTTTTCCTGGAATAGCATAGTTCTGTTCACTCCCCAATAGAACAAGGTTAATAGTAGATACTTTAACCTTTAAATTTCTCGATAAAAAACCTACTGTTCACACCTTCAAACTCTGTCACCTCTGGAAACTCCTCTTACTTTAAACACTTAGGCATGGCATACAGAATGTGCATTCCACTCTTAAGTCCATGATTTAATCTAATTGTAAGTGGCAGAACACTTGTTGTGACAGCACTAGCAGCACGCAACATTTTTCTCCCTGACATTACAAGTATTATGATATACGTCATCATCAGAAAAAGACTGAATGAATATTTGTAGGATCAAGACACGTGCACATGGTTTGGAGAAAATGACTAACACTGCTTTTTCAATATCCAGCTATTATTATACTTATATTTGAGTTCTGAAGTCCCTTTCGCAATCCCTGCAAAGAGATGTTTGAGCGCGTCTTCTGTTACTTTAAGACTGAGCTCGACTTAGTTACCAGTATTTATAATTATATGTTCTGGCTAGAAAAATATAACAAGTTTTTGTAAATGTATTAAAAATTGTCATTGCCTTTGGCTCAGGTCTTGGCTGAAACAAGTCACTACACCATTTCACTTACCAGATTAACGTACAATCTAACTGCCTAATTAATTTAATTGATTAATGTCTAAAATGTTTGTATTAATTACTTAATGACTAAACAGTTTTATATGGCATCTTCGTGGTTAGATTAAAGGGAAAATTTCTGTGATAAGGAAAAAAATGACATTATGATCATGCTTTTTATTTACTATAATTTAAGCATTGCACTAAGTCTTATTTTTCAAATTTAGTCTTATTATTGCCAGATTTATTGATTTTCTTAAAAATGCCTAGACCTTTTAGAGGTTATCTATTTTTATATATATATATATATATATATATATATATATATATATATATATATATATATATATATATATGGTTCGTTTCGACTTATGTCAGGTAGAACCATATATATATATATATATATAAACACACACACACACACACACACACACACACACACACACACACACACACACACACATTTTTTTCTCCAGATTATATCTATGGATATTGATAATAAGTATTTGTGAGTGTTCTGAAAAATAAAAAAAAACTGTTTCCTATTTCTATCCTTTTGCTATGATTATTAAAGTTTGTGCTATGATTTTTAATGCATAGATGTTAAAATGCATAACTTGTATGGAGTTTTCCTGGGGGGGTGTCAGTGGTAAATCTGTTCCAGATGTATCATGCATCACTTTAATAAAACACAATTTCATAGCTAGAAAACTTCATTACCAGGTCATACCAAACAAATTGCATATTGTCTCTGATTCATGCAAGCCTGTTTATTCCACAAGGGCAATAAACTGCTATTGCAATAAATAAATACAATAGTGTACTTTCTTATGAATTTGCTGAACTGCTTGCTACCAGACACCTTGATGACTTTTATGAAAACCCTAAGGCTTTATATTTGCTTTCATCCCAGTACTGAAAAACACTAGGGAAGTACACTACAATGATCTGTAGTCCAAAAACTATCTATAAAGCAAGACAAAAAGCAATAAATATGTAATATAGCCACAGCTAGTCTCTTAATCTCCATTACATAAGCAGACTGCTTTGTGTCATGATCACCATATTGCTAAGCAGGGTCCATTTTGAGAGTCTAATATAGTGGTGTTGAAGTAGCCTGTACACGTTTTCCATGCTTTTCTACAGGTACCTTTGTACTGAAACTTACCTGAGATCACTAGGACACAGATGTCATAGGACATTTGTTATTAATACATGTAGTTCGTTGACTTTCAAGCCACGGCTAATGTTCTGACATTATGCATTAGCATGCAAAATATGCACTGTTAATTAATGTCAAATTCTGATCACTGTATGCCTTCAGGTAGAGCACTGGAGTGTTTTATGCATGTTTTGTTCATTTATCTGACCTGCCTATGGGTTATGGCCATGCAGATAAGTGGATAAGTTTCAAATATCAGTAATGTCTGTGTTAATCTGAATTTTATTTCAGAAACTTAGATACATTGGAATAGATTTTCCTTTTGCAGGGTCTATCTATTATTGAAATGCCATAAATAATTATACAGTCTTTCTTCACTGTAGAACACATGGACAGATACAGATAGCAAATGTGTTTGTGCTGTAAATAGTGAACTTTTCTATAAAATATTGTAAACATATGACCATACTCAAATATGTTACAAAACAAAAAATAAAAGTGACAGTGCTGAGGTAGACAAGCTTAATTAGCACTAAACAGAGGCAGAAAATGCATTTTGTATTGTTTCCTCACTATTGGCATCTCCTGATGAGGACTGAGGTACACAGACACCCCCCCCCACACACACACACACACACACAAACAGGTATACATACATATATATATATATATATATATATATACATATATACACCCACACACACACATTTTATATATATATATATATATATATATATATATATATATATATATATATATATATATATATATATATGGGTCTACATCACAAACTTGAAATACCATATAACCAGCTTTTAAATAACTGAGATCACAAAGCCGAAAAACCATAATACCGCTATCCTGAAACTCACACATTTCACTCCAAGTAAGTAACCACTTGGCCACCATGGTGAACCTTGCCCCTTACCCCTGTGGTAGTGCAATATCAGATTTGGTTTATTTAGTTAGGGGGATGGGGAGAGAAGCTGCCAATATGGGTGAGTTTAATTTGCTTCAGTTTTAATCCATTTTTTAGGATGGCCAAGCGATTACTTACCTGGAGTGAAATTTTGGTGCTACGGGCAGTGACTTGCTGGGTTTCTCGTCTCAGTTATTTAAACGTCGGTTATCTGGTACTTCGGGTTTGTGATATATATATATATATATATGTAGATAGATATAGATATAGATACACATACACACACACACACACACACACACACACACACACACACACACACACACACACACACACACACGATACTACAACATTTCATGTCTTTAGTCAGAGAGCATTATGTTATGACATTTAGGTACAGTCAGCATTACAATACAGCTAAATTGTAAAGATATTAACTTCGGTACTACCGTTTGGATAGTTATGGAGAAGGATGCTTCCTTTTGTATAGAGACAATTTTGACATTTCTCTAATGGTATCTAGAGACACTGAGTCTAAATGTTATAATATATTAGATACCCAGCAACAGCAACAGCAATGAAGACTCTGATAGTTGGAAACAAATCTGTATCCCCAAGCTGGAAGAAGTTTTACCGCACATGTTTCACTCCAGCAAGGCCCCTTGCTGCAGACAGCAAATGCTAGTAACTTTGGCTGTGCTCTCTGTCTACAGGAGAACATTAATGCAGCTCACGGCTAAGGGGCTGAAAGGAATTCAGCATCTATTAGGGAAATATAATCATTTAAGCTTGAATAAGCTTCAAAGCCCTAATGTGGCAGTTTGGCCGGCAGAAATGAGATGTAAATTTGTGCTGAATACCCTCTGATTACAGAAAGATGATGAATGTGAGAGGTGAAATTGATTTATAGGAGCAGTTGTCAGGATTTAAGATGTGAATGTAATACTATCCGCATGCAAAGCTGTAGACAGATTAGCAGCTAGGGAATAATTTGGGGGGGCAAAGCACTATATTTGAGTTTTGATGGGTTTTGTTGGCTGTTTGGTAATCTGGATTTCAGACAATGAAACATAACATTCTGCATTGTTAGGCTGATATCAGACTATAGTCTTATTGTTTACAAATTAGAATATGTTTGATTATCTTATTGTCCATTTATTACAAAAGTGGCAACACATGTGAGGCACATTGCACAGTGTATAGCATGTGATTGCTAGGCTTTCTTCATATGGTAAGGCACAGGCAAGTCAAATACTCTTACATGCATTGTGAACTCTGTGGGGGTGCAATATTTTATGGAGTGGATTTCAATTAATCTACTGCTTAGATTGAATAAGATCTTACTGACAGATGACTGCCCTGTCTCCTTGTGCATTGCTTGTTCTGTCTTTGATACGAATCAAACAAACGTCTCAGACAATGCTGAATATAAGCATGTTGCTTATATCTAGTCTTTCAGGGAGGTAGCTTATACATACAAAATATTTTACATTAGAGATGAATATATTGTATGGTGTTCTCAAAAACATGAATGAAGGCAGAGAAGTTGATTTTATCATATACCCCCCATGTTTAGTAAAAAAGTGAAAGGAACAGAATATTGAGCTCTTAACATCTTTCAAAATGCTTTCTGAATACATTCAATTTTTCTGATGAGAAATGCAAGTGAGATATTTATGTTTATACAGTACTACATCTGAAAACAGTGGTCCTTTTTTGGAGTGCATAACATGCTTTCATCCCTTGAAATACTTCCCCTGGGTGTTTTAGGCAGAAACTTGCAGCAAGATGCTATACATGTTGCCAAACACTTTGCGTGATTGTGAAATATAAGGGAAATGATGAAGCTAAAATGCTAAAATATATCCTCCATATTTATGTGCCTAGAAACAATAATGTATCATGCTGTAGCCATTTTGGCTATTTTGAGACCAGTTTCATATTTTCACGCAATAATCAAAAAAGATGTCAGCAGCATGGTAGCCAGCCAGCGGTGTAAACCTTGACTCTAGATGATTGTCACTGTTGAAGTAACACCCTGACCTTATGTGCAAAAATGGGAAAACGGAGTTGTGGATGGATGGATGGATGGATGGATGGATGGATGGATGGATGGATGGATGGACGGATGTGTGGATGGATGGATGGATGGATGGATGGATGGATGGATGGATGGACGGATGGATGGAATCAAAAAAGATGTGCAATGTCAGTGGTTCAGGCTCATCTTTGATGCTAGGAAGATCTTAAGTCTGTGGGTTCTCTATTGCATACCAGCTGTTTAAACTCATGTTTTTTTTTTTAAAACAGGTTTATTGTTTTAACATATAAGAGAAATATCATAACAATTTTATACAAGTAATTAAAAATAGGTATTATTATAACATTCAACAAAACAACTAAAGTATTTACAAAGACATCCACTACAATCAGATCAATTAATTAAACTAAAATACCATGCTATTGAAATTAAAATTTTTTTAACAAATTTTGTAAATCATCCCATACAATATAATAAGATGTTTTTCTATTTGTTCTTGTCCTAATTGTGTTTATTTCCATATGGCACACTATATTCATAACATTTTAAATTCATTGAACGAAGGAGGTGTATCTGAAATCCAATTTCTAGTTATTATTTTCCTAGCCACTGCTAGAATAGACCATAACAAGGGAAGCTTGACCTTTTTAACACTTTGAGGTACAGGTGTGTTGAATAATATAAGAGATTTAGAAATAATGAAATTATCTGTAAAAGAGCCTGCAAAAATTCATTAATTGACTTCCAGTATTCTTTCAATTTTATACAGTCATAAAACATATGAGCCCAGTCAGCATTAATTTCTACATTACATCTCTTACATAAATTATCTTTATTATTTATTTTATTAATCATCAAAGGTGTATAAAAAGATCTATGTAAAAATTTCCATGTATAAAGTCTCCAGACAATGGAAGACGTAGTTCTATAAGCAGATTCCAATATATATTGTTTATCTTGTTGATTTGGTGGGTCCCCATTAATAGAAGTGAAATAATTCCAGTATGAATCTACACTGTAAAAAGTTTCTTGTCTGATAATTTTATGTATGTATGAAAGTTTACCTTTATCAGAAACTTTATGTTGTAAATTTAATATCAAGTAATCAATCAGTGTTGGAATAGATTATTTAAACTCATGTTTGAATGCAGACAATTTAATGCAATACTACAGTGGCCCTACTGCTAAGATACTGTCCTTCAGATGAAATATAAACTGAGGTCTCATCTCCATGATGGTAGCTGAAATAGATGTAAAGAATCCCATGGATGTCATTGAAAATGATACATTTCCTGATGTAGTAACTTCACCTAATCAGTATAACTGCCACCTCTATGCTCTGAAAATAGTCCATTGGCCTACTGACAGTAAGGCAGCTAATAAAACACAAATGACCAAGCAATATAACAAATAAACTTACTAATTGTCTAACAGCTAATACAGAGTGACTGCTAGGCAGTAAAATCTAATTAAATTATTATCAGAGAGCCAGAAGTATGTATGGGGTAGGACATCAGTCACAAGCTCTTTTCTGCAAGGTGTACTAGTTTGTTCAGCGTTTTTATCTCACCTTTCTGAGTTATATTGGTATATGACATATGTAGTCCTCTCAATATTGTTTCCTTACTGAATGATATTGAAAAAAACTTCAGATTAAATCTGATTTATTGCACATGACATGCATTACACTACACTGAAATTCTTAAATACAGTTTTGGGTAGATTGTGTGTTATGTGAAATTGTGTTTCCATCTTTAAGAGACAACCTAAAAAAATGTGACAACACTGCTCCCATGCCAAGTCAGATACTTTATAAGAGGAGCAGTCTGATCTATTTTTCTTCACCTTCAACACTTTCTAGCATCTTTTGTCCCATCCCCTTGAAGTGTCAGTGTTTGTACCATCATTAATGAATAGTCATTATTTTCAGTAATGCAGATTTGAGGATTGCAGATGCCAGGGGCTAGTGTGGTCAGAGCACTAGTTATGAGTTTAGAAGTGGTTCTGAAATATGTGCACTTGACTGAAACCTTCATAGTTTCCTGCTTTGGACAGGCAAAATGTTTGGTATGTAATGTTATCCAATGTTATGCAAAATGATAAGAAATGGGTGTCTTTCTGTTTTACTTATCTTAGCTGAGACTGAGTGTAGAAAAAGACCACTTTCATATTCCTTTGCATTTTTCATTTTAGTCAAACATATAGAAGAACATAAAAGAAGAAGCAGTCCATGGATTTCATAATTTATGAATGTGTCTAAGAGACAAACATTTCTTTAAAAATTCAGGTATTCATGCACTTTTGAAACTGCTACTTCCATTTATAAGCTGAGCCATGCGTTAGGAGCAGACACACCAGCTGGTAAGACCACAATATCCTTAACAGCCTTGAGCTCTTCTGACATTTATTGAAAAAGTGATCCCGGAGATTTCGATAATATCAGAACTGCACCCTAAGAGTCACTGCCCACAAATATGCTTGCTACTGCTATTAAAAAAAAAAACAGACACTGTTCTGTTTTTACAAGCTTGCATTGGCATTAACTGAATTTTGAACAAATAAAACTTCTTTAGGAGCGGTGACATACATATTAATAACTGTAACTAGTCCTAAATTGCGCATATGTATATTTTTAAAAAATGTTCACTTGTAGATTCCATTCATATTGGACACTTCTGATCATTTCAATAAGCTGCTAACTTGTTTTTAAGGAGAAAGGAAGTGCAAGTCATGTCAAAGAGAGCATCATGGAAATGCCTGTTTTCTTTAAGATGTTTTAGGAGTTAATTATAATCAGTAAAGTAGTGCTTGGTGACATAATTGAATTTTGTATAACAAAAAAATCATTTTGTTGGTAGCATCTAAAAATTTTCTGAGTTAATTTTTAGGTTCATTGGCAAAATTTTCTTCTTGAAAGTAAGTGATCTCAAAACATAATTGTATACAATGAAGTTATTTTATGGAGATGTATTTGGAATTATTTGTTGCACCTGTAACCATGACAGTGATTTTATAACATTACATAGAGCATATGCTGTGGGTACTTGGTGCTCAAGGTTATCAGACAGCATCGTCCAGGTCATACTGAACCAAGAATACCTAATGTGCAGATTCTGTGAGATATTTGAATGTGTGGTATCTTCTGGAATCTATTTTCAGGATATCACTCTTCATTATTCTGAATTAGTTTCAAAGTATAGCACCAATCAGTATGGGAATCATACCTCTCAAACTCGTAGTACAAAATATCTGCACAAACCTTAAGAAATGGGGAGAAAAAGGCCCAAAATAGGGACATGTTTTAAATACTGCTCTTACAAACTTAGAAAGTTGCTACAGCAATGGGGTTTGTTTTAACATACATTTTATAAATGATTTGAAGTCTGAAACTCAAATGTATGTCATTATTTAGTGACTTCAGTCCTCAAATCATTCTAAGGATTTGCCAGAAAACCACAAATTTTATGAGGAACAGACCAAAAATATGAGCCAAAAATCTGGACATTCTGCGAAAATCTGTACAGTTGAGAGGTATGATGGGAATTGTATTCAAAGAAAAAAATCCTGTAGTCATTGACTTTCTCAGTGTGGATAACATTCAAACACATTTTTAATGGGTAGTGTTGTGACCAATAGAATACATTTTTTTCAGTATTCATTCCTTGGGATTTGTAAACATGAAGTAGCCTGCAGTTAAAATTTTACTTTTCAGAATTCAGAACTCTGCCTGGTTATTTCTAGCAAGATCCTACCTTGTATATGCTTCCCTGTTCTTAGTTTGTGCCCTTCACTAACAACACTGCCATTAGCAAGGTGGGCATGCCTTCCTAACTTTGTATGCATGTAATTTATTGGGTCTACTTTAATTAAAAGAAAGCGGAATCCATCGAATACGAATCTGTCGACACATAAACAGAGAAACGCGATAATGTTGAACATGCAAAACTGCAAAATTTAAACATCGAAACCGCAATAGTCGGCCAACCCCACCACCCGTAACTTGCTACCTACGCAAACACAACAACAAAAAACACATACATACACTAACCAAAACCTTACTTGCTGTTGTTGTGTCTTTCGGCTTTTCCTGGTTAGGGGTCACCACAGCGGAACTCCAATCCGCTAATGATTGGCAGTAGATTTTTACATGCCGAGTTGCCAGCCCTGACGCACAACCTTCAACGAAGGTACGCCCATTCACGCATGTCTCCACACAGAAGACGCTCTAGCTGAAAATCGAACAGGACAACGTCTTACTGTGAGTCTACTACTAACCCTAAATTAAAGCACCAAAACTCCACTTGTAACCCTACACTAAATCCCACATACACAACTATCTATGCACTACCCTTATCCCCTCCCTAACCCTAAGGTCTGTAACTACTGCACACTTACCCTACAGAACTATACCCACACAAAGTAAATATTCCACACACATACACTTAACAAAACCCTACACTAAACCTTACATACATTACCTATCTATGCACTTACCTTAACCCACACCCTAACCCTAAGGTCCGTAACTATCGCACACTTACCTTACGGAGCTATACTGCAGATGGGCCAACTATGACAATTCGACATTTTCGATTTCGCTATTTAGTGCCTTCAACGTTTCCGTGTTTTGCTGTTTACATGTCGACAGATTCGTATTCAACAGATTCCGCTTTTGTTTAATTAAAGTAGACCCGATTTATCAAGAGATAACTCAGACTGTAACAAACAGTTCTCACAGGTGTAATCCTGATGTCAACAAAACTGTAATTTATGTGTTTTGAATAACAGACAAACTGCATGTAGACATAAATACATAATGAGGCTTCCCTCGCTTCTAACCAATCTCCAAAATTCCCATCCTAACTTGTTAATAACCTATACTACCCATGAGGAGTTGACAGAAATGGTTATTCAGTGCATAAGAATTTGTGAAAGCATCTCAGAAGACAAATCGGTGCTGCAAATCATCTTTCAGTGCTACAGACTTCAATGTTTAAGAAAACCAACAGTGTCAGATGAATTATACATACCAACAAATGCAGTTGGTCTCCTTAATTCTACGGGAGCTCCTGAAGCCAGAAGTAATAGAGCTAAAATGGTTGTTCTACTCAAGACTCATCCTAACATCCAGAAAAGAGAGCCAGTGAATATTCATACTGGACTACCTCAAAGTTCCAAAATTCCACCACTCCTATTTCCTCGTGCTCTGATGGCCACTCTGGACCTCAGAGATGCCTGCCTTTGTGTACCTATTCCCAAGGACCATACAGTATTTGATTCAAGGTGAGGGAACCACACTGTTAGACTACCTTGCCATTTGGACTATTGACTGCACTCATGGTAACTATAAAGTGTCTTGTGCCAGTAATTGCTTATTGCAAAACTAAGGGTATTCACATCTATCCCTACCTGGATAATTGCCTTATAGAAGCACTATCCCAGGGGTAGGAGAAAATGGCTGGACTGCTTCCAAAACCTTGACTTTTCATTCAACATCCACATATCATCCCTTTCCCCATCAAAAAAGTGCGGTGCTCCTTGGATCCTTACAGGACTGCATCAACCAGAGAGCTTATTTTCTCCAAGTCAAAGTGGAATCTTTTGAGGAGTACTTTTCAAATGTGAGACAGGCTAAGCCCTGCATGGCATAAGGATAAAGTTTTGAATAAGGCCGAGGTGATCCAAGTTCAGTACTGACCTATGGATGTGATGGAGCTGAGAGGGAGGATGTGAGTGAGTATATGCTGCTGGCTTTCCATCCTTGTGGGAGGACACAGCTCGGGTTCACTACTTAGATGTCACCTATCAGAAGCATGAGATGTTGCATTCACAGAACATGATCTGGGGAGCATGTCCAAACACTCTGTATCCACACAAAAATGAAAGGGCATGCAACGACATGCTTCTTATGGGAAAACACCATTAACAGAGCTCAAAAGAACTGATGCAAGGAAGTCTGTTGATCCACGGGGGGGGGGGGGGGGACAAGTGGCTGTGTTGAACCAGCAACTTGCCATGGGAGAGCAAATGGACCAGTTGGGATACCTGGCAGGAATGAGTGGGCTGTTAGGCTCTTACCTGATTTGGGGTTGCCCGGCTCTTGCCTCTTCTGAATAAATGATCTGATTGGGAGCAGATACAAGAGCTGTTGAGCCAATTCTTTGAAGTTAAAAAACTAAGCAAAACAGGAAACTGTGGTTGCAGCCATGGAACTGCTAGGGATTTTAGGATGCATGGTTTCCACAGTTTTAATATTCCACCTTCAAGGGTGCAGATAAGAAGGCTCTGATGTATTTGGAGACAACACTCATAGTCCCAAGAGGAGATTATCTTGTTGCTTTTACCTTGTATTTCAAATGAGCTAAAATGTTTTTTCCATCCATGTCAGATGTAATGGGGGGTGCATTCATACAGAAATATTACAATCAGACTCCAACCACCAATAATTCAGATGTAGTTTTGGGAGAGCATTCAAGGGGCCTCAGGATAATGACCTTGCTTCTGGCACTCAAAGCCGTCAAAAATCTGGAAGTAGAGATTTTACAAGTGACAGTTGTCAACACCATGGTAATAAGATGCATTATCAAAATCAAGGAGGGATTCATTTTTACCCATCCTGTGGGCTGATCATGGCTACCTGAGAGATAATACTTCAGTCCCATATGACCCTTAAGGCAGTCTACCTCCAATCCCAGATAATCTCAGTTTTGAGCCAACTAAATCGATCAGTTATAGATCTTCACACGTGGATATTACACAAGGATATTTTCTTTCAGGTTAATTGACAGTGGTGTGTTTCAGCAGCATACCCTTTTGGGTCTCTGACCACCAAGCAGCTGAGGAAGTTCGACTCCAGAGCACCACATAAAGAAACTTCAGCAGTGGATACCTTCTTCAAACGCCATGTGTCTTTCTGGATGCATTCCTTCAAATTCAACTTCTGCTCAGGATTTATAGGTTCTTTGGTGTATACTATAAATAAGGTCCAAATGACCATTGAGAAGCCTAACCAGCTAAGGCCAATAATAACTGAATGAGTTAGTCTCCCTGACTAAGGAAGTGGGAATGCTGTATGTATGAGTGAATTTATGATTTCCTGTTTAATCTCCCAGAATGCTGTTGAATATAGCTGATGAGTTACATTTCCTGATATGGGGAGAAAGCCTTTTTAATTAACAGAGAATTCATTTGTCCAGGGTAAAACTTTTGCAAATGGACCTCCTTACTCAATTCAAAGGGACCTAATATACACCTGACTAAAGACATTGCAAATCATTGCTAGATTAATTATTTCTTACCCTTGAGTCACTAGATCACTAAGATTGTTTAGACTGTCATTAAGGAGGCTTGGAAGCCTGTCATAAGGAAATCCTCCTTATGGAAATGGAAGAGGTTTCCTCTTTGGTACCACAGAAAAGATATAGACCGTATTAAGGCATTGCTGTAATACAGTTTGAAATACTTGTGTGAGCTGTTTAATTCAGGACTGGAATACACCATTATAAATATTCATCACTCAGTCAATTCAGTGTACTTACATATGAATCATCCCTTTACATCCCTGCAATATTTTACACTATTCCCCAAGTCAGTCCTACATTTCCAATTACCTAGAAAGAGTTATGCTCCTCCACAAGGCTTGAATTATGCTCTGGAATAGCTGAGAGAAGGCCCTTTGAATGTTCTCCTCTTTCCTCTTCAAATATATAACCTGGTAAGCCTCCTTGTTGCTAGCTATCAGCTCAGCTGGAAGGACTTCATAACTGCCAGCCCTCATATGTAAAGATTCCTATCTAGTTTTCTATAAGGACAGGGTTAGTCTGTCTTAGAACCAGTCTCAATTTTATGACTGTAACAGTGGCTAAGTATTCTCTCAACCAAGTTATTTAATTTCCTGTTTATTTTTTCTAACCCAGATAACAGAAAAAACTAAAATTGTGAGAACACTCTTTCGAAACTAGGACGAAGGGCAAGGGTCCAGTACCTTGCCAACTTGGCTGGTTTTGGAAGGGAGGAAACCTCTTGGTCTCAGTCCTGAAAAGGACTTTTTCTGTTGTAGTTCCAGTCCTAAAACGGACTTGGTGTTCTCACATTTTAAGCATATGAAGCCTTTTAGATGTTCTAGTTCTTGAAGGATGTCTTCGTTGATGTGGGAAGGTTCTTCCTCAGTGTATAGTCCATGTAGGAGCTAAGTTTCATTTCTGGGAGGTTCTTGAACCAAGAATCGTCCATAGTGATCAGTGGGAGAGAGAGAAAAAACTCAAATGCTGAGACCCAGAAAAAGTCCTTTTTAGGACTGTGACCAAGAGGTTTCCTCTCTTCCAAAACCAGCCAAATCCAGGTTGGCAAGGTACTGCACTCTTGCCATTCGTCCTAGTTTTGAAAGAGTGTTCTCACAATTTTACATTTTTCCTATCCCTCAAGGATAGGCAACGCTCTCAGAGGTGGTGTTCCCGATCTCAAGCTTTTTTTTTTATTCTGGACCCCCTATGGTCTCAGCATTTGGGTTTTTTCTCTCTCAGCCTCAACCTCAAAATCATCAACCACAAATGAACTGGCAGAACAGAAACCATAAAGCCGGTTACCGTACAGCACAGATAAAAACTTTTAGGAGGATCCTCCTCGAAGGCATTACTGCCAAGATATCAGAGAATATAAGTTTTTATCTGTACTGTATGGTCACTGGCTTTGTGTTTTTTGTTCATAAAAATAAAATCCCCTAACTTGACATAGGACAGCACAAAACCCCCCAGGACACCTTAAGATTCTTGGTGGCCCCATCTTAAATTTGGTAAGTAGACTGGGAGTAATTAGACTGCCAGTAGACCCAACAAAGGACACAGGGTACTGAGACAGCTGTTAGAATATCAGAAGGGAAGAAAAAAAAAGAAAAAAAATCTGAAAACATAAGGTCATATAAGTCCTTTAAATGTTTTTACTTCAAATAGATTTTCAGTATAGAACTCAAAAATACTGCCACTGGATGCCGAATATATGTCTAGATGCTGAGTACAGCTCTTTGTTTTGTATGTGAGATCTTAGGGTATTATTTATGCATACATAATTATGCTCAAGATGCTATGTAGTTTTGTTTTTCTTACCTTTTTAAGGGGTAAGTGATTAGTTTTAATTACATTCATTGATTTCTTTATCAATTAGGAGCTGTTTTACATTTTAGACAACTGCCACGGCAACTGTAAACTTTTTGTATTAGCAACAAGGAAAGAGTAAGCATATACTATAGTTTACTGAATTTTATTTTGGCAACAATAAACAAATGGATTAACTGATAAGATTAACTAAATGGATTAGTATAACCATTGTTGTAAACAGATAGCAAGGTGTCTTGGGATAACATGTATGTCCATGTGTCATAACTTTACTGTAGTAATTCAGGCCAGGCAACATAGGTTCATAGGTTGACACTAGGCTATCGGCCCTAGGGCCTATACAAGCCTAGCCATAACAATTCCCTGGCTATTTCTTCCCACACTATTTACTTCCTGGACCCCTGTCTAGCAGGGCGACTGACGTGATCCTCGGGGTGAATTTCCTTTCTCCCATCCAATCGCCAAGGTTCCTTTTAAAGAGGGTCAAAGAGGCGCACTGCTTGACATGTATGGGCAGTCTATTCCAGAGTCTGGGGAATCTCTGGGTCATGAACCTATCCCTCCAGCATGTTTTGTTTATTGTGATGACAAGGTTTAGATCCCTGTAGCGTGTGGCTCTGAGGGATTGGGATTTCTTTAAGTGTAGCATGTCCAACAGCTCTGGGTTTGACTTGGCCTTGTATGATAAGCAGAGATCGCCTCTGAGTAGACGATATGCCACAGAGTATAGCTGGAGTTTTTTAAGGTGGTCAGCATAAGGCATCTGCTTTAGGCCTGTGATTCTTTTAGTGAGGTACTTCTGCAGCCTTTCCAGTTGTTGCAGGTGTCTTGAGAAGTACATACTAAATGGGGCATTGTATTCTATAATGGGTCTAATGAGGGATGAGTACAGTGGGACAATGACCTCCTTTTTTTCTAGATGAAAAGCCCTTAGTGATGAGGTGTGCCACATAGAAGGATTTCCTGACTGTTGTGGCAGTGTGGTTATTGAAGGTGAGACCACTGTCCACCTGTGTCCCTAAGCCTCTCATCACTCTTTCGATGTTTAGTGTACTGCCACCTATGTGGTAATTCACAGGTACTTGTTTTTTCCTAAAGGGGATAACTATACATTTCTTGGCACTGAGCTTGAGCCCATGGGTTTCGCACCAAGCATCTGTTTCTGTAAGGCCCTTTTGTAGAGTATTCACATCATTTGGAGATTCAATAATGGCTCCCAGTTTGCAGTCATTTGCGAACTTTGTTAGCCAGAGTCTCTTAGTATTGGCCTGTTCTTCAGAGAAGTAGATGCCAACCAAGAGTGGTCCCAGGACTGAACCCTGAGGTACTCCACTTGTCACTTGTCTGGAGCTGGATTTGGAATCAGCTACTTTTACAGTGTGGATTCTGTCAGTAAGCCACTTGGCAACCCATCGAGTGAAGTAGGGATTAATGCCCAGCTTAGTAACTTTGTCTATGATTCCAGCATGGGGGATGGTGTCAAAGGCCTTGGCGAGGTCCAGATATGCTGTGTGGGCCGCCTTATCCTTGTCCATAGCTCTGGAGACTGATTTGAAGAAGTCAATCAGGTTCAGAAGACAAGATCGGCCCTTCACAAACCCAAATGGGGTGGTTTCCAGTGCTTGAAGGTTGCCAATGTCTTTGTTTATAACTTACATGATAATACGTTCCATGGCTCATCAGACTGATGGGGCAGTAGTTCCCAGGATCCAAGGTGGATCCCCCCTTGTGGAGTGGTATAACTGTAGCTGTGTGGCACTCAGTGGGCACGAAGCCTGAGGTGAGGCTATGATTAAATATGACACTTAGGTGAGGTGCCAGTTCGTTTTGTAGTTCATGTAGTACACAGGCCTGGATGTCATCTGGTCCCATGGATGCTGTATTCTTAGCTTTGGAGAGTGCGTTTTTTTACCTGTGTGGCCGTTATTACCGGAATTTGGCAATCTTCTGGTATTGAGATGGGCCATTTAGGGAGTGAGAGGGGGGTGAAGTTGGCACTGAATCGATCTGCCAGTATATTGGCAATATCCTTGGGATCAGTATATTTAATGCTATTCTGCTGTAGCTCAGTGCAGATCTGAGCATTGCCATTTAGATTCTTGACATAGTTATAGAATGCCTTGTGGTTGTCTGTGGAATCTTTGGCAATTTTATTTTTGTAACTAGCTTTGGAGGATTTTATGAGGGATCTCAGCTTCTTACTGAGGCTGGTAAGGGAGTTTTTTGCATCCTAAGATTTTCCTCTTTTCTGCAACAGTTTCTTCCTTTTGTTGTAAAGTTTGTTTGTGGCAGGGGACCACCAGATTGGCTTCATTTTTTTTTTGACGGAGAGCATCTTGGCTCTATTTGGGATGGCACGATTCATGCATGAGTGGATGTGCTCATACAGTGCATTAGTGTAGGACTCAGCAGTTGAACTTTCAGTTCCCTTCTCCGTGGGTGTCATGAAGTTTGTCACTTCTGACTTGAGTAGCATGAAGTTGGCTTTGGAGAAGTTTTTATGGAGGTTTCCTTACTGGGGGGTGGGGGTCGGATGTGGATCTTAAGGGTGATTAGCTTATGGGCTGACCTGGCCAATGAGGGGGTGACCATAGGTGTGGAGCATCGATTTCCCATGCTGGTAATGACCAGGTCTAGGATATTAGAGTCCCTGGTGGGACAATGGATTAGTTGATCCAGGGCGTTGGAATTTAAGAATTCCAAGAACCGTTAGGCAAAGGTATTGCTACACGAGTAGTTTTCCCAGTTAATGGCAGGGTAGTTGAAGTCACCCAGTATTAGGGTGTTTGGTTGTATCTTAATATTTTCCAGTATGTTTAGAAAGGTGTAGTGAGAATCTTAGGGCATGGTGGGGATCTGTAGCAAGCTACAATTTGGATTTCAGTCTTACCTAGTGTTAGTTGCACCTGGAGAATTTCAGGCGCATTGTGTTGGGCAACTAGCCTAGTGGTATGAATATCCTTGGTGAATAAGGACACTCCAACACCTTTAGTGTTTTGATCCTGGTTTGTTGGCCGAAAAGTGTGGTAAGAGTTGTAGCCTGGTATTGCAGGGATGCTCTCTGGAGCCTTGAACCAGGTCTCAGTTACTGCACAGATATCAATGTTCTCCATTTTTAGGAGTGCCCCAAGACAGTGCATTTTGAGGTTTAAACTTCCAGCATTGAGTAGCATTACCTTCAGATTTTGCATGCTTGTGCCTGTTACGGTCGTGGTTTTGTCCTTTGAACTTTGCCTAAAAAAGGCACTATAGGGGTGGCAGGAGCCTTAGCCAGTAACCTGAATCCCAGAGGGAAGACAGGTGCAGCCAATCTCTGGCAAAGCATCATGGTCTGTCGATCATGTCATCCCAGGCAGACAGATACTGGATCTCCTTTGAATGACACCAGAAGCTTAGCCAATTGTTGTCCTTATATTGTGGTATCATTCTGGGCAAAGGCAGGATGCT
>NC_056728.1:542184022-542189022 GCF_019279795.1 Protopterus annectens | reverse complement strand
CTTTCTCGGTCATCCCCGAGAGAGAGGGAGTCAGATGGAGTGCATACAGAAAAATACCTGACCATGTGAACAGGAAGGCATCCTCTATCCAGACATCTTTGTTTGATGCTTTGGACCACATATATCTCTGGTGCTTGTTACTCAGAGAGGTAAATGAGTGCACTTTTGAGAAACCTCACTCTACAAAGGGCAATTGCAATCCACTTGTAAACAAACTGAAGAAAAGCATGCCTATGTTACATCCATCTACAGCTGATCTGTTTAACTGATCCAACAGGGAGTTCAGCTGTGGTGGGATGCAAACTGTCAATAAGGTCATCAGAGACTGAAGAGCAGTTTCCCAGGTAGTTATGAGTCAGACTGCACCAGGGATAAGAACAAATTCCAACCTCCCCTCCCCTTGCTTTTTGATGTATCAGGTTAAAGTAAGAGTTTTATGCTGTCATATTCAAGGCATCTCTTTTGTAGGTGGGCTTGTAAGTTCTTGGTAACTGGATCAGTACAATCATCTCATTCATATCTCTATCTTCTCATAAATTGTGCCACAAACTCTTTCTACTTGGAGGTCTCCTGAGTGTACCACAAAAGCTAGGTTTGAAGCATCCATAGCTAATATTTGCCTGTGAAACCTCTTTTTCAATGGTATCACTTAATTCTGATTTACCACTATTCTGGCTCTTTAGAAATCAGAATTGCATAGAGATCATCTCCCTGAGGACTGCTGGTCTTGGCTATAGGTGGTTCTTAAGTATTACTGGAGTTTACTCATATGTAATCTGGCCAGATAAGCTATAAGGACAGGTGGTGGAGACTATAATAAATCTCAGTGCATTCAGGAATTCTATGGCTGTAACCTTTGACTCTAATCATCTACTAAGTATTGTGCACAGGATTTTACTTTGTTTAGGTACAGGTAGGCTCTCTGGCTGCTGTAATCTATTTGAATTCAGGAAGCACCATGTTCTTGTAAGTGTCCAGATTAGAGTCTGGCATGTTGAAGGAAAATCCCAGGTTCCACTTGAGATAGTGTCTGAATGAGGCGGTCATCCAGGTAGAGGTACACGTAAATGCTCTAAATTCTGAAATGCACAATTACTGGAGCCAATCACATTGTAAAAACTCTATGTGCAGTAGCCATTTCATACATCAAAGAGGTAAACTGATAAGGGGAGCCCTCTTGTCTAAATTATGAGTAAAGTGTGTTCTCTGAGAATAAGTATGTAAAGATAGGCATGTTTGAGATCCATTGTAGCTATCATGATTTGAGGAAATATAAGTGTTAAAAGGTCGTTTGGTTTCAGTATTTAAAATGTTGGCACCTTGAGATAAGTATTTAGTCTTTATAGGTCCAGGATGGGCCTACATGGAAATCCCTTTTCGGCCACTAGGAAGAGACCTTGTTCTGGTCCTGTTTTCCAACACTTTCTAGTAATTCTTGTTGTAAAGGCTAATGCAGGATGGCAGAGACCAGAGGCATTTAATCCCTTGGTATGTGTAGAAATATTCCACACTACCCATTTGTCTTAACTTTGTCCTAGTGGGTACAAGATCAAGGAGGCCTCTAGGCTTCCCCTTCTGATCTTCCTACCAGTTTTTCCTTATATCGGTCCTTCTTACCCTTGGCTTTTTTACCATTTTCTTGCTTGCAATAATAGGGCCCACACTTGGATGGACAATTTCTGTCATACCTGGACAAGTATAAGTGAAAACCTATTTCACTGACTGTATTGCTTTGCCTCTTTCCTCCAACATTTTAAATATTTTACTAATAGGTTCTCAAACATCGGAGCTTTATCCAGCGGTGCATTTAGGAGCTGAACTTTGACATCCTCTGCTAGTTATTGTAGCCATAGCCAGGAATGACTAAAGGTCAGTGACCTCATAAGCTGCCACCATGGATGCTACATCCAAAGTATCATATCTACACTTGATGAAGTGCTGCTTGATGTCCAATAATTCTGTCCTCTGGCTCCCATCTGGCACCTCACAATTGTTCTCCTCCATCTGGTCTCTAGGAGATCAACTTCGAAATTGGTTAGGTGTGTCTGACAATTTATGGCTGTGAAGGCCATATCCTAAACTGTTTCATCCCCAGTAGGCCTACCACTTATCCCTGGGAAAAGTACTTATCAGTTTTGACCCCTTCTCTGCATCCAGTGATATAATTGCTAGATTTACCCCAGAGTTTTTATAAATGCTATTAGGCTTTTTCTGCATGAGGCTTGTTGTCTGGATCTTTAGAGACATTAAATAATGCATCCTGTAGAGCTCACAAGACTAGATAAATTGTCACAAGTTTAGGGACATCCAAATTGAGTAAATAAGGATGGCTTTTTAAGTCAACTCATACCTATTTGGCTTCCCATTTGAACTGATCTTTCATCCTACAAAAATAGTTTTTAAATGAGATTTCCTATGTGAAGTGGAGGGGCATGATGTCATTGGTGTCCATGTCATACTTGATGGGGAAAGACATTTTGAAGGAGTAGTCCAGTACTTCCACCTCACTTTCTTAGGAGTCATCCTTGCCTGGAGATGGGAATATCTTTCTTTCTTTTGGAAGAATGACTCAAGGTACCCAGGTTAATTTAAAGTTGCCTACGGCTCTGCAGAACCAGAAAGAATTCTTGAGCCAAGGAGAGCCACCTCTGTGAAATAGCCTGCTGGATGTGAGGCCCTGCCTGTTTTCTGATGACTCACAATTGCAGGGAGTTCTCCCTGTTTTTGAATCCTTTTAAGTGTGAGGGAGGAGGGCTGTCATCTTAGATGACTGGTACTGCAGACATGGTTCGTGGACCTCCACATCTGGATGCCCTTGCTAACTAACTGGTGGGAAGGTCATCCTCCACTTCTGAAACAACAAAACACACCACTTTCCAAATTCTATGTGAGTATTGTTAGCTTGGTGGAACATAACATGATCTATAGGCATGGCAGCTTCCTGCGGAACTCCACTAGAGGCTTGGAATCTCTGAGATGCAAAGTCCAGGGGTGCAAAATCCACTACTGTTACCTGCATTCTAGAATCAAAGTGGGACATTTATTTATTTATTTACATTTATTGACCGGGAGTGTCTGACTGAACATAGGTCCATTTTCAGTAGAGGCCCGGGGAGAAAAGCTCCACAGTTAAAATAAACAGACAGTAGTTACATTGGATTACATAGCGATTAACAATTTGATTAACATAGCAATTAATTACAAACATATTTACAGATGAAGAACATAGTACATCAGTAGACAACTAGAATCTTTATCTGCGAAGTACATAACAGACATTAAAAAATGTTACAATAAGAAGTTCCAGCTGTATAATAAGTACTAGGCTTATGAGCGTCTGAGCTTGCTATAATCAAGGTAGTTAGTGTGGTGGAAAGAAAGGTAGTGGTTGGATGGGGTGGGTGATATTAGTGTGGGAGTTGCAAGGGCATAGCCAACATGTTTTTAGGTGTGCTTTTAGTAAAGTTTTGAAGTGGGTGCATGATGGTACGGAGGTAATTGTGGGTGGGAGGGAGTTCCATAATTTGGCTATGGCGCAAGAGAATAGTGCTTCACCAGCAGAGTTATTGGCTTTAGTGATCTGCAAGTGATTTTTTGTTGCTGGATCTTAGTGGTCTGGTGGTGCGATAGGGTTGGAGTAGATTCTGGAGGGATGGGACATTTAGTGGATGGTTTACTTGTTTGTGGGCGAGTGAGAGTTGATACCATTGAAGGAGGTGAGGGAGTTCAAGCCAGCCCAGTTCAGCAAGTGAGAGACAGTGGTGACTACGGTAGGATGCCCCTGTGGCAAATTTGGACATTTTGTTGTAGCAGCTCTCTAGCTTGTTTAGATCGCATTGCCTTAGGTTGGTATATATTGGAGAGGCATAAAGTAGGGTGGAGATAAGGTCAGAATTTGCTATTGAAATCTTTGCTGCTTTGGTGAGAAGTTGCTTATTTCTGTATAACGCTCCTAGTTTTTTGTGGACTTTTTTATGGTCATGGATATGTGAATGTCAAATTTTAGTTTATTGTCTATTTCCACTCCTAGCAATTTGGTGTGTTCAGTTGGGTATATAGTGGTGTCCTCTTTTGCTGTGATGTTAAAGTGAGAGTTGTTTTGAGTATGTTTGGTGGGTTGGAAGATGAGTAGTTTAGTTTTGTTTGGGTTGAGTATTAACTGGGCATCGGATAACCAAGTTTCAACAGAGGAAAAGGCTTCCTGTGTGACTTTTTGCAGTTTGGGTAGGGACGGGGCTGAGCAGATGATGGTTGAGTCATCTGTGTATTGTATGAGTGTGCCATGTTTGGTGGCAGAGGCTAGATTATTGGTGAAAACAGAGAAGAGTAGGGGTCCAAGGAAGGATCCTTGGGGAACCCCTATGGAGACAGGTAGTTGGGGAGATTATGTCATTCTGAAAACAGTTGGTGACTGATTGAGAGAAGGATAGGTTACTGAGGACAGAGATGAGTTGTTTGTGTGGAACCATGTCAAATGCTTTAGATAGGTCTAGGAAAGTAGCAGAGGAGAGATAGCCATTGTTTTTATGCTGAAGGATAGTGTTAGTAAATGAGAGTAAGGCAGTGGTGGTGCTATGGTTTGGTCGGAAACCATGTTGAGTATTGGAAAGGTGGTTATTCGTAAGGAGGTAGTCTGAGACCTGAGAGTGTATGCATCTCCCTAGTATTTTGGAGAGTGAAGAGAGAATAGCTATGGGGTGGTAATTAGTTAGTTCTGTGGAGGGGCCGCCTTTGTGGAGGGTAATTATATGTGATACTTTCCACAGTGTGGGAATGTAACTTTCTGATAGAGATCGGTTAATCAGCATGGATACTGGGTAGGCCAGAGCATCAGCTGTGATTTGTAGGTATTCACTTGGGAGGTTGTCTGCTGCTAATTTGGTGGGCTTAAGTTTAGTTAAGAGTTTTTTTATGTTGGAGGTAGGTACAGGAGAAAAAGAGAAGGCAGTGGGGAGATTGCTAGTTGAAGGTGTGGGTTGGAGGGGAGGGGGGGCTGTGTT
>NC_056728.1:542079022-542179022 GCF_019279795.1 Protopterus annectens | reverse complement strand
AGATTACAATCATACATCTGTAGGTAATATAATCAGTTGAAGTCTATAAGAAATAGTAGTGCCTTTCAGTGTTTTCAATCTGCTACAAAAACATAAAGGATTGGAAGAGTGATGTGCTTCAGAGCATATAGTGATTAGTCCTGGGGTAAGGAGCCACTGAGCTACAAGATATGTATGGTTCAACACTTGATGAGCACTCTGCTGGCCAAGATGATAGAGTAACAACTATAAGGAAGGGAGGATTTCTTAGTGACTGAGATATAATGAGTCTAAACTACTCTCGCATACAGGATCAGCAGATATTTTAATTTCTTGCCTACAAGCATACACCTGTACAAAATGACCACAAGTGGTAATTAAACAAAATGTGGTATGCTAAACACCTGGTGAATGTACTGGTAAAAAGGTACAGTACAGGTGAAAGTTATGGAAATGTCTGAATTTATGTTTCCTCAGCTAGTCACTTGGATTTAGCAACATGCTTTATAATGGAGATTTACATTGCTTCAGACTCTGTCATCACTTGTGATGTCTTTTAATATTTGTTTGCATTTTGTCTTATGTGTTGCTGTATTTCACCTCTTTGCTCTTTCACTCTAATTTTTCCTTGGCACAGTAGATCTTCTGAGTCAGAAAATGAGATGAAACATTAAATATATAGCAACATATTTCCCAGTGCCTGTGACTGCAAGGGAATAAATGGCTCTTATAGGTTCATTGGTTACTAGGTGTGCACTAGTTTGACAACTACTGGGGCCTTTTTGAGCCTAGCCATACATCCCTAATCTCTGACAAGTTATGGTGTCCTTGGTAGTGTAAGCAGAGGCTAGGAAGAAGAAACAGTTACAAGCAGGGCCTGGGGAATGAACCATTTACAAGCTGTCTGCATTTATTAGAAACGGGTGTCAAACTAGGCATGAATTTCTGGTTCCCCATCCAGTTTCCAGGAACACTGTTTCACATGGAGGGTGAGCCTGTTTAGAAGAAGGGGTATTCTCTGGGATACATAACTGTCTCTTCTGTGGATCCTACTTATATCACAGGCAAGGTTTTAAGTCTTTAGAACAAGTAATTCTGATATTGTTTGTTTTGTGGATATGTAGGAGGTCCATCTGAGTGGGGTCTGAAGATGCTTTGTATGCAAGGCATAGATCTCCCCTGAGCAATCTGTAGGAGACAGAATACAGGAATAGGGCTTTGATGCAGCTGGCAGAGGACATATTATTTATGCCCCATATAAATCCGCGGTGGTGCAGCGGTAGAGTTGTTGCCTCACAGCAAGAGGTTCTCCTGTTCGATTCCCGGCTGGAGTGCGGGGAGTGCCTTCTATGTGGAGTCTGCATGTCCTCCCTGTGGTTGAATGGGCGTTTGAAAGACATGTGTAAATGGGCATGCCTTCATTGAAGGTTGAACGTCGAGCTGGCACCTCGGCGTTCGTGAAAATCTACTGCCAATCATTAGCAGACTGGAGTTCCGCTGTGGCGACCCCTAACTGGGAAAAGCCGAAAGTCAACAACAACAACATTCTTTTAATGAGAATCTCTGAGTTGGGTGTGCCTAGTTAGGTGCAAACCAAAGATGGCATTGTATTCATTGGCTGTTCTGATGAGCACATAATACAATGAAACAATGACCTACTTGGACCTAGATACCATACCTTTGTTTATAACTTGTACAAGATAGAATGATTTCCTCACTACTGTTGATACATGATGGTTGAAAGCTATATTACCGTCTATGTGTGTCCCCAAGTCCCTGAGTACTGGGTCAGCTCTTAGGGATATGTTGTCAATATGATAATTACCAGAGGTGGATGACTTCTCAAGAATACTAGTATGTATTTATGGGTGTTTCCTTTAGTTCATGGCTCTGACACCAGTTATTTTTGTCTGTATTAACCTTTCTTGGAGAACATTAGTGTCTACGGGGGATTTAGTGACTGCTGCTAATATGCAATCATCAGCAAATTTGGTTAACCAGAGGCCACTGACATTGACCTTGACTTCAGAGAAATAAATGCTAAAAAGGAGTAGTCCTAGTACCAATCAATGAGCGACTCTGCTGGTAACTGACTTCTTTATAGAAGTGGACTCTTCACTTCCAATGTCCTACATCCTGTCTGTAAGTCTCTTGACTATCCTCTGGATGACATATCTAACCACCTGATTTTGTCAATAATGCCTAAGTGGGGTATTGTGTTAAGTGCCTTGGCCTGGTCAATTAAGATTCTTAATAAAGAGAAGATTATGTAATAGGTTCAGGTGAAATTGAAATATCATTTTACATCACTTCTGATGCCCATGGGTAACACTGCCTGTCTTAAACAAGTGAACTAATTCCTTTTTATGCAGAAAGCTAGTCTTGTTTCTTGGAATAATGATGGCCAAGCTTCTGCACTGCAGCCACTGCAACCTTATATGTTGGCTTATAAACTGAAAGTTGATCATAACTCCTGTGGTGCTATGTCACAAGACTGTGGTGCCCTGACTAGTTTTTGAAAAATCCATTTCTAAAATAAGTCTGGACCTCCTTTCTCTCAGAATTCAGGAATGCTACGTAGTTTACAGTAATTAAAACTTAGCTTTGAAGCCCTTATTTGACTTTTGCATCATGCTTTGGCCTCTGTGTGAATACTAATTTTGCACATAGTTCTGCCCCCTGCTGGTTTGCTGTAGACACATAGGCCTAGTTCCAATTTATGGTTTTGCCCTTTTTTAATTTCTCCAAGTCTTTTGGGTTTCTAATTCCATGTTGGGTATGGACCCCAAAGTATGATTAAAGTTCATGAAATTAGTATTGTTTCATTATTTTATGTCAGCCAGTAGTGCTATGGTTTGTATAGTCTTCATCATGTATGGACAGATCTCTTATTTTACTTTTTTCCTCAGTTAATATAATGTGTATATATATGTATATATATATATATATATATATATATATATATATATATATATATATATATATTTTTTTATATATATATATATATATATATATATATATATATATATATATACAAAAATATAATAATGGGAAATATTAAACTAGCCAAACATACAAGACAGCAAAATACATGTAAAATTATAAAACAATAATAAAAAGTTGAAAAATAATGCTGAAAAATATGACCAGATTAGTACATGGGAAAGTAGATGTTAAGAAAATAGATAAAATACATCAATATTACAAAGTACAGATAAAAGGTAGCACTACAGCAATAAAACACCAATAAAAATAAAATAAAATGCACTACCATTGTTAATGTCAGTTAAAATACAATACTACAACTACAAACATTAAATGTAAAAATGACATAAACTCCTGTAATATTACAAAATTCAGTTAAATACAGTACTATGACACTGAATTACAATAAATATAAAAGTAACATCAAATATTCAGAAAACTAACCTCATGAAAACCTTGCCCTGTCCACCTATACTAAAAAGGACTGAAAGCAAAACTCAGCCTACAGTAACCTGATATCACTATAGTCACTCTTCAACAAACCAAATAACTGTCCTTTAATTGTATACCTATATTAAAAAAAAAAACCCTCCAAAACCATGCCATAGAAATGATGACAAAATACGAACATAATAATAACAGCAAAACAACCAAATAATAATAATATTAATATTAATTGTGATAATAATAATGAGTATTGTTATTATTACCATAATAATCATCATAATCATTATTACTGATATATTAAAACTGATAAATGGAATATATGGGGATATGAGATGTAATACATTAAATATCAGCCTTTGTATTATAAGAGAACTTTATTAATGACTGGTAACTGTACCATTGCTCACAAATATAATTTCCAGAACAGTACCAGTTGTTTCAGTTATTACACCCAAGACACCAGTGTATTACACACACACACACACACACACACACACACACACACACACACACACACACACACACACACACACACACACACACACACACAATCTTATATAAAAGGGTTTATTTGAACTGATTAAAAAATCCAACCATTGATCTACATCCTATTTAGAAATAACCACCAAAAGGGCTAATGATCAATGCCGCAAATTGCCCCAACTCCCCTGAACCAAAATTTCTTATGTTCACCACAAACATCACAAACATCAAGCTGCACAAAAAGCATTTCCTCGCAGTACTGCTTAAACACTTAAAATACCTTCCAGCATAGGAGCTTTACCCTCACACTGCCTTACTTGCATATGTTAATTCCATGATCGCACAACTGTAGAGCCAGGCAAAACATTCACATGCACTGAATTCTTCCAGCCAGCTATCAGAAGGTGCACTGATAACATTAACATAGGTCAATTTCAAGACAGGTTATAATTGAGGAGTAGCGTTGTCGCCTCACAGTAAGACGCTGATCGGTTCGACTCTCAGCTTACGTGTTGCCAGATGATTGAAAAATAAATAGCCCACAGGTCTTCTTAAATTAGCCCAAAAATAGCCCAATGGTTCAGCACAAAGTGAAAGCAAAATGCACAAGACAAACTCCAGAATAAAAGTGTCAGATACAGCAAAAACAATTAAGCATAGTAAGACTACATAACTTTTTCCCTTAGAACTGCTCTAAATCTCAAAATAAGCACTCTATTTTCATTCTAAAGCCCTGCACTTGCTCGTATAAGTAATCTCATAGGTAAACACTAATAAACTTAAGCACTACATCCTCTTACACTCCTTTTAAGCACTTGCTCCCTATTGGTTATTTCTGATCAGTCAATAAGCAGTTCCCTATATTATTCAGACATGTCCAAAGTTCAGTTTCAAGTTTACTCTCCAGTCCAGCTGGTGGATCTGGGAATCTTGAGGCAATGTTACAACTGCCTTATGTATACAGACCACCCTCTCCTCCTCCCAACAAGCTCAAATATATGTGAGAGATGCAACTATATAGCCAAACTGGAGGCTAAGCTCTCTCAACCCAGTACTGGCAAAGCCTGTCAGGAGGAGAAGGTAACCACACACACCACAAATCCAGTCTCACATAGACCTATCGCATCAGCAAACCAAACAAATAAACACACAAAAACATACTCGGAGGCATTAAATAAAAATCTGCCTAAGCAGCAGAGACCTCCAAAGCAGACATCCAAGCAACCCCTCCCACGAAACAATACCCACATAGCACATAGCTCACAAAGTCAGTGTGCCACACAGTCACAGCCCTTAAGGCTAAACAACACACCTAATACACTTTTAATAGGTGACTCTATTGTTGTCAGACACACTGACGTCCCACTCACCAGGCTGAACAAGGAGAAGGTCACTGTAAGCTGCCTGCCGGGTGCCAGGATCCACCACATAACACAAGCACTCAGGTCACTCCAAAGCAAGTACAAATATGACTCTGTCATTGTCCATGCTGGTGTGAATGACCTGAGATGTACCTCCCTGGACTACATGAAAAGAGACATAGAGGAGCTCTCTGATCTTGTAGCCCAGGCTGGTATGACCCTGACTTTGAGTAGCATCTTACCCTCACCAAGAATGATGCCACAGTATAAAGACAAAATGATCAATTTTAACAATTGTCTAAAATATTGGTGTCACTCAAAGGGGATCCAGTGTCTGTCAGCCTGGGATGACATGCTCGACAAGCCACGTTGCTTCGCTAGGGACGGCTTGCACCTGTCACCCCTGGGTTTTCGTATACTGGCAAAGGATCTTGCCTCCCCCTTAGTGCCTTTTTTAGGCAAGGCTCAAAAGACAAACCCACATCCATAGACAACACAAAGAAAAAAAAAACTAAGGGTAAAGCTGCTCAATGCCAGAAGTCTAAACCTCAAGATGCAAGCACTCGAGACTCTCCTCAGTATGGAGAATATCGATTTCTGTACAGTAACAGAAACCTGGTTCAAGGCTCCCAAGAGCACCCCAGCAGTAACAGGTTATTCTTCATACCATGCTTTCCGGCCCCAAAACTCGGACCGAACCACAAAAGGAGGGGGAGCATCCATATTTATCAAAGATACCCACACCTCCAGGTTAGTGACACTGCACGAAGCATCAGAGACCATCCATGTGCAACTAACAGTGGGCAAAACTGCCTTTCAGTTTGTAGCCTGCTACAGACCACCCTCCCAAACACAGGAACCTCACTCGGCTTTCCTGAGAACACTGGAGAATATGAAGGTCTCTCCAAACACCATTATATTGGGTGACTTCAACTACCCAAACATTGACTGGGAAAACTACTCAAGCCCAAACACCCTCGCTTAATGGTTCCTAGAATTTATAAACTTAAATGCTATGGAACAACTGGTCACCACTCCCGCAAGAGGGGAAAACATATTGGATCTGGTCATCACCAACATGGGGTCTCTATGTTCCACACCAGAGGTATACCCCTCATTGGTAAGATCAGACCATAAACTAATCTCACTGGACATCCATATTACATCCCCACCCCTAGCCAAGGAAACCACGGTGAAGAACTTCTGAAAAGCAAACTTCACACTTCTCAAAACCGAGGTGGAATCCTTCAAAACCCCCGGGCCAGTGGAAAATACGGCACAAAATGTAGAATCCTTTACAAAAGCATTCTATGGACACCAACAGAAATGTATGGAGCATGCTATCCCAAATAAAACCAAGACTTACTCCTCCAAAGGCAGGAGACCTGTCTGGTTGACCCCGGCCATAAATAAGCTATACAACAGAAGGAGGAAGCTACTACATGATAGAGCAAAATCCCAAAAATGGAAGGCGTCTCTGATCAGTACTAGCAAGAAACTACGATCCCTCATAATATCATCTAAGGCCAGCTTCGAAAGAAAAATTGCACAAGACACTAAAGATAATCACAAGGCCTTATTTAGTTATGTCAGAAACCTGGGAGACAACTCCCAGATATGCTCTGAATTAGTGCAAAGTGACAAAAAATACACTGAACCCACAGACATTGCCAACATCCTGGCAGAAATGTTCAGTGTAAACTTCTCCCCCCCTTTCCCCCCAAAAGAGCAAATGTCTATCCCAACAGAGTGTAGCCTTCCTGAGATCACAGATGCACAGGTGAGAGCTGCCCTCTCCAAAGCAAAAAACACAGCATCAATGGGACCAGACGGTGTCCCGGGCTGCGTCTTACATGAGCTCCAAGAAGAACTAAACCCTCATATAAAGTCACTGTTCAATCTTAGCCTTACTACAGGATATGTACCCAAGGAATGGCGTACAGCAACAGTGGTCCCACTCCACAAAGGTGGTGCCACAACAGACCCCAGAAACTATCGCCCTATAAGCCTGACTAGCCTGGTCTGCAAAGCTATATGGAGTGTATCATCATGGAAATCATAAACAAAGACATTGGGAACCTCCAGGCACTGGATCCTACCCAATTCGGCTTTGTTAAGGGAAGATCTTGCCTCTTGAACCTGGTCGACTTCTTTGAAACAGTTACCAAAGCCATAGATGAAGGGAAGGTAGTCCACACAGCCTACCTGGACCTCGCAAAAGCCTTCGACATAATACCCCACTCAGGCATCATAAATAAGCTCACCAGCTTAAATATCAACCCCTATGTCACAAGATGGGTTGCAAACTGGCTCAGGGATAGAACCCACATGGTCAGAATAGCAGGTGCTATGTCAGACTCTAAACCAGTTACAAGTGGCATCCCACAAGGCTCAGTCCTAGGACCTCTCTTGTTCCGTATATATTTCTCCGAGGTACAGGCTAACATGGGTGGACTATGGCTGACCAAGTTCGCAGATGACTGCCGTAATCGACTCTCCGGCTGACACAAGCATCCTCCAAAAGGTTCTCACAGAGACGGATAACTGGTGGCAGAGCCATGGCCTAAAGCTAAATGCCAAAAAGTGCATAGTCATCCCCTTTGGGAAAAACAAAGTGCCCACAAATTACCACATAGGTGGTAATCCATTAAGTACTGAAGAAGTAATTAGGGACTTGGGGACCCAAGTAGATAGCAATCTCTCCTTTGACAATCACGTTGCCAAAGTGGTTAGAAAGACCTTGTATATAGCCCACCTTATCATGAAAGGATTCGCATCAAGATCAAGAGAGGTCATTGTGCCCCTCTACTCATCACTTGTTATCAGGCCCATAATTGAATACAATGCCCCATTTGGGATGTACCTTACCCGACACCTGCAGCAACTGGAAAGACCCCAAAAGTACCTCACCAAGAGGATCAAGGGGCTCAAACAGATGCCCTATGCAGTTCGGCTAAAGAAACTCCAGCTCTACTCAGTTGCACACCGCCTACTCAGAGGCGATCTGTGTCTGACGTATAAAGCCATGTCCAACCCAGAATTAATGGACATGCTTCACCTCAGGAAATCCAAATCCCTTAGAGCTACATGCTCCAGGGACTTGAACCTCAGCACAGAAATAAATAGGACATGCTGGAGGGGCAGATTCATATCCCAGAGGCTTCCTTCACTCTGGAACAAAATCCCAATCCATGTTAGGCAGGGCCCCTCACTGACCCTCTTCAAGAGAAATCTTGATGAGTGGATGGGAGATCGTAAGTTTACCCCTGGAATCTCTTCTGTGTCTCTGCTTGACAGAGGTACAGTAAACTAACCTTAAAAGGGCTACCTTCTGTGACCTACTATATAGAGGCACAGTCAACTAATCTAAAAGGGTGGCGAAAGCCAAACACACTCTGGCTAGGCTTATAAATGCCCTAGGGCAGATAGCCTAGTATCAACCTATGAACCTATTACCAGCCTTTTACACCTCAAACAAACATATACACCTCAAACAAACATATACACCTCAAACAAACATATTTCATAGACATGAAAAATATTTTAATGGGTGTTTGGAGACTACAGTAAATGTCAGCTTCTAAATCTATAAAGTAATGTTTGATACAAATATGCTACAATGATTAATGATTCCAACACTATTTCTTAAGCGCTTTATACTTCTGCAGCACAATAGTTAAAACACACATTATGGCACTCTTGTCATCATACTGCAAATTGCAAGTATTTACTACACAGCACCAGATTTTGAACAAATCAGCATTTATTTAGTACAATTTAACTTAAAGTGTGTTCACCTTTTTACTGTTTAAAAAAAAAAAACACACAACCTTAACATCAGGCATCCAAAGAAAACAGTTCAGGTGCAGTCAGTTACTATATTACTAAATGGGTATGCAGTAATCAAACCCATTTACACAAATTCTAAGCAAAACCTTGTGCGCTCTACTACCAATGTTCTCACTCTTTAATATACAGGACAAAAGACACACACACACACACACACACACACACACACACACACACACACACACACACACACACACACACACACACACACACACACACACAAACACACACACACACACAC
Organism: Protopterus annectens; assembly: GCF_019279795.1. Taxonomy (NCBI): domain Eukaryota; kingdom Metazoa; phylum Chordata; order Ceratodontiformes; family Protopteridae; genus Protopterus; species Protopterus annectens. Next base: position 542,169,677 of record NC_056728.1, on the reverse strand, counting down.
ACACACACACCAGTCTTAAATGCACACAGTACCAGCTCCCCAACCCACTAACAGTGACGTTTTTCTTTCACTAGTGATGCCATTAAATTTGAGTGAATTTCACGTGGAAAATGCTTGCTGTCATTATTGTCACAAATAGAGGCCACCCCACCATATTAAAGACAACGAAACAGTTTCCCCAGCAATAAAAGTAGTGTTATGCAGGTCAATACAGGAAGCAAGCAACCTTTCTGAAAGGCTGAGGAAAAAACACATGCACACACGGAAATTTAAATATTGAATAATTTTCTTTGTTTCAAGCACAGATCTAGCCCAGAATATCAAAATAATGTATCAAAAATAATAAGATCCATAATCTATGATGAACAGTCTCCATCAGCACAAAAAGTTTTTAGTAAAATATACTTCACAAGTTACTACATAAGAATTAACTAAAACAAGAAAACATGCAACAATAACCCACAGTTCACATACATAGCAAAAGGTATTTTTAAACAGTAAGCAAACCCGTAATTGTTTGCAATAAAGCAAATCAAATGCGCACATATATACATTTATACAAAATGATAAAGCTAGAAAAAAACGTTAAGTACAATGTCAATAACTAAATTTAAGCTTCACAAATAGAAGATGCTCCACAAAAAATACAAAACACCTGTTTAAAATTATTTACAATAACAACTTTTCAGGGTGATCCCGCTTAAAAATAAAAGTATATATAACTAGCCTATTAAAACTACTACTGCTAAGATTGCCCTGTAAATAAGAAATCTAAATATATAAAGCAGAGCTTTACAACACAAAAAATAAAAACCAAAGCAACTTTCAATTGCTGTTAATAACCAAAGTCTATATATCCAATCAATCTGAAAACTGACAAAATATTGCAATTTCAATTGCAATTTTGTTCAACACTTGTTGATACAGTACAGTTACTGCCAAAACTTAGAAAATGCGATTAAAGCAGTTTATAGTCTTACAATAACGATATAAACGAGTGACAATTCAGAAATCTAAGTCAGTGTCTTTGCTGGATTCTCCACCATATATGTCCAAAGTAAAACGCTGTAACATGTCACTGGATGGGTCAAATGTGTTGCAGAACATGTTATATCTAGCCATGTATGCCCGAATGTTCATAACTGATTCCAGCAGATCCTGGTGCATTCTGTTTCTCAGCTTACATTTTATCAAGTTCATTTGCGAGAATGCACGTTCCACAGAAGTATTGCTGAATGGCAAAGACAGTAATGACAATGCAAACATTCCTAGTTCTTTGAAGTCTTTTTCACCAGCAGCGTCTGAATGATAGACAACTTCAATCCAGAATTCTTCGCAGTTAACGTCATCTTTGTTAGACCATGTGTACACATTTAGTTTGTTCCATTGCTGTTCCAGTAATCCAAGGTTACCTTTGTTATACAATGGCAAGAAGGACAGCTGATTCATTTGTGGTTTCCTTGGCCCAAGAATGAGAGATGGACTAAGGTCTGCTAAGGATTCCAACTGTGTCACATTGGCTGCGAGTCTCTGCTGCATTTTGCGCAGTAATTCAATAAGGTACGAGCAACACCTTTGTTTAACTTCTTCTTCTACTGGTGTATGTTCCAACTTCAGGTCTGACACCAGGAGATGGAATTCAATTCCAAAAGTAACTGCACCAATTGGTAGATGATTAGTTTCATTGTTTATGTCATAAGCCAGAAATGCAGACCATTTGGTAACTGCAGTTGGTCGCATCACACGTTGCATTATATTGCGATAGAGAATCATTACTTCATCAAGTAGTTTAACAGGACTGGCCTTTTCCAGCTCAAAGAGTTTGTTGACCCTGTTCAGTTCATTCAGTATTGGCCGCAGAAATACAAGAAACAGCTTATTTTCTGGTGCACTGTACATCTGGTACAGTAACTCGGCAGTGTAGTTTCTTTCAGCATCTTTTGCCAATTGAAAATGGAGCTTAAGTTCATCATACTGATCAAGAATTCGTTGAATACAAGATGCAATAGAGAGCCAACGGGTGTCTGATGATCTCACAATTTTTAATGGTTCCTCACCAACATTGATGGTTGAATAGATACTTCGATACTTCTGTTGGCGAGCTGTGCTGTGTGAAAACCAGTTATAAGTTTCTGAAACCATGAAGTCAACATTGCGTGGCATTACTTTTAATGCATATGATGAACAAAGTTGAATGGAATGGCATATGCATTTGATGTGAACAATAACTGGGTTGACTTCCCGGAATCTGGTTATGACTGAATTGACATTGCCGGAAATTGTATTATAGCCATCTCTAGCCAGCCCCATGCACTTGGAAGGTGACAGTTTTTTATCAGTCAGAAACTTTATAAGTGCATTGAAAAACTGCTTCTGCTGTTCCTGATTCCAACACTATCAAACCCAGAAATGACGAAACAATTTTACTTAACTTTGCACTGTAATAGCGTACAATAACACACAGCTGCTTCTCTGTCATGATGTCAGTACTCTCGTCTATTATAAGTGAATATGGCACATTTGTCAAGTCTTCGAGTAAATCAGCATGAACTGATGTTCCAATAACACGTTTGATTAATGCTGTGCATTTAATTCGGTGAATTGCCAGATCTTTACCCGAAATATCATGAACTAGTTCTCCTAGATGATCAGTAATGTGAATGCTAGAATGGCAAGCAATGTGTGCAGCCAATTTCAGTTATGCCTTTTTCACACTATTGTCAATCGTTATCGATTGGCAGCCAACATCAAACAGACTGCGCATTTTGGAAAAGGTGTTGCATTTCGTTTGTGTTTTTCAGTTGAAGCATGGGCCATTAAATCGCCCTTGTGTGCACGCATTTCACACCGACAGTATTTGCAGTAAGCTTTCGTGTCAACTCCATGAACTTTCTGTATCCAATTTTTCAAACTGGCCTCCTTTTCCCATTCGGGGTTGTAATGTTTCGTGTATTTTGACTACTTGCCCATTATTGACCCTTCTAAACTGATTGACAGGTAGGAGATCCAGTGAATGAATGAAATCGATAGGTAGAAAAGGGTGAGGAGAACCGTGCTGTGGAAGTATTAAACAAGAAAAGAAAACGAGCAGGCAATGGAATATCCAACTGTTTGTTGTATGTTAAGCGCTTTGAACAAAATACTTCAGCTTCTTCAAGTAAAAACTATTCACTTCCCAGTTTAAAAACCTAACACAAACTTGCTGAGTCAATGGGCTGGGTCAGCCCAAGAACATGATGTCATGCAGCATTAAACATTTAAAGCAACATTGACTAATTAAACCATGTTGCCCAAATGATAGTCTTAAGCATCTAAAAAAGTTAATAGAAAGTTTTACCATTTCCAATCCAAGACAAAAAATAAATACAAATACAATTGGGATGGTAAATGATGCTTAAAAATAGACCATTGTTATATAAAAAATAATAATGATAATAAATAGTGTGTACTGTGTAAATGTGTAGCATTGAAATATATTATGTTATGTTATTAAATTGAGTTACATTATGTTAATGTAAAAAAACAACATGTAAATACATCATACAAGACTCGTACGCCTGGCCCCTGCCTTATGGTGTTATACATGTACAAACATATAAAACCATAGAATGTCTTACTCATAAACAAATATAAAAAGAAGAAAAGTCAGTTAGATGTTTTAAACATTTTTGTGTGAAACAAACAAGCTGCCACCCCAGTTGCCAGGGCTTTAAGCTTCAACAAACTCTTGATAGATAAGGCTTCATTTAACCCTGGAAAAGTTTAAGCAGCAGTTGCAATATGCCATTCCACTTCAGCCTCTTCTAATTTGAGTTCCCAGGGCCCCCCCCTCTTTTATTATGTTCTACTTGTTGTAAAACCACAAATAAGAAATTGTGACTTGGGAAAATAAAGGTGTGTCTGGTTAAAGCACTAGTACTAGTTTTGTTCATAATGCTGTACTGGTGCTCATAAATCCTTTGTTTTAATTTCCTCTCTGTTTTCCCGACATAAAATGCTTCACAACCGTCACAGAAAGCTCCATAAACAACCCCTAGAGAATCACAGTTATATCTATTATGGATGTAATATACTTTATTTCTGATTTTTACTCTGTCAGTTAATTTAATGAACTTGCATTGACGGCATCTCCCACCTTTTGTCATGTCTGTATTAAATTTAGAGGTTCTTTTCGGCCTTTCAACCAAACCTTTCAGGTTTACGCCCCGCCTAAAAGTTAGTTGGGGTGTCAAACCTAAAGAACTTCTAAGGTGGGGATCTTCCAAAATAAATGCCCAGTTCTTGTTGACAATTTCTCTAATGACTCCAGAGTCAAGTGAGTAAGTTGTTAACAGTCTGGTTGATTTGTCTCCCTCCTATATGTTTGTTAAAGCAGGAGATGCTAAAATGTTAGTGTGTGACTCTGGCATGTTATAACCTTTGTGTAACAGGGGGGTAAAGTGGCCTGATGACCTTTTACTAATGACTTCTTCAAACACAGTGGCCACACAAAGGCCATTGGATACCTTCTCCTATTAAACATGGATCTTAACAAGTCACATTCAGTAATAAAATCATTGAAGTCACTAACCATTCTGGCAGCCCTTACTGCTTGTCCCTTCACCACTGCTTTCTTCTGGTGTAAAGGGTGACAAGTAGAAAAATGCATAAAGGCACTGGAATAGGTTGGCTTATGGTATATAGTGGCTCTAAATCTGTGGTTAACAAGGTCCTTTGCTAGATGAATATCCAAAAAAACAATGTAGTCTGTGCCTATTTGGAAGGTAAAATCCAAAAAGGTAGTACAAGTTTTAATCTCACTGATGAATTAATCTATCAAGTTTACTTCACCCTTCCATAGAAAGAACATGTCATCCTGGTACCTAGTGTACCAGACCACATTGTTCTTAAAGGTAGGGGAATTAAACAAATAGGACCTTTCCCATTAAGCCATGAATGTTGGCAAAACTGCTGCCACATGCAGCTGCCATAGCAACGCCACTTGGCTGGAGGTAAAATTCATTGTTAAAAAACAGAAAATTGTTAAGTAGTACAATCTCAAGGAGAGTTTCAATGACATGCACCTCTTGGTTGTCCATGCCTCTCGTGCAAAAAATCCCATACCCACTCAATACCAACTAGTCGAGGGATTACAGTATACAAATCCTTAATGTCCACTGTAGGAAACACTAAATTGTCATTAAAGTCCAAGTTATTAATGGACTTAAGAAAGTGCCATGAGTCCTGACAAATTTGTTGTTCCAACTTGAGTATTGGTTTAAGCTTGGAGTCAATGTATTTAGCACAAGCATATGATATGGAACCACGACCATCCACAATAGGTCTAAACGGTGGGTTAGTTAGATTTCTATGTATCTTTGGGGTTCCGAAAAAGGTTGGTAGAACTGGAGTAGGCATAGACAAATAATGGTATGTATCAATGTCTATACTCCCTTCCAGGAACAAGTCAGAAAGAATCCCATTGATAGACTTGTATGCTCCATTGACGTGGAAGTATGAAAACTTCTGGGTCAGGTCAGGTGATCAGCAAATTGCTGCAAATTAGCGCTATTTATACAGAAAAAAAACAGGCACATTATCAAAAGTAAATGAAAATTACACAACAACTAAAAATCTATAGATTCTATACATATGCAGCTAGCAACCAGCATTTACAAACCAATCTTCTGTTCCACTAAAACACCCTACCACATTAAGTACTTCTGGCTCTCCCTATGTCTTTACTGCGCAATTTGCAATCGTTCGCAAGCCTCTTTAAATAATTTTAAGCAGTCAATAATAATACCGAGGGGCCACACGGAAGTGTGCACTGTCACTGTGCATTATACATCAAAGAGTGATCTAACATCTACATTCATCTCATCTTCCTCTTGTGTAGAGGCTGAGCAGACACCACTTATTACAACCATGTGCTTACAGCCAACCTAATATCCAAACCACATCATTAACACTGCTTGTTCAATTGTTTCTGCTAAAATGCATCTCGTATCACCTATGCAACAACAAAACTCATTAAAATCTAAATCGGGACATAGTACAACTTTTCTATAGGCTAAACACGAAGTTAAGAGTGACAGCAAGTGAAGGGCATCTTTTCAGTGACTGTAACTACCGAATATCCTACATTTACTTGTCTCAACAAAAAACTTTACTTCAGATACTGCAAGCCTCAATGTCACAAAGTCTAATATAAGACAGCAACAACTGCACAGTGTTAACCGGAGGATCGTAATTGCACAGTATTCAAATAGGACCATATTTCATTCTGTGCAAAGCACAACAGCAACTCCACTTGTCATGCATGGCCATGCAAATATGAAAAACGCATATATGCTTTCACTGCCCAGAAACAAGGTTCAAACACAAAATGTATTTTTTACCTTAAAAAGCATTTTCCAAATGGAGAACTAACAATTCGTGTAACACTCAACACCACTCCCTTTTTAAATTAGATTACTGAAATCCTGCTGTTCATAAACAGGTCATCTCGGTACCAATGCAGCAATCAGCATACACATTTTAATTCATTAAATAAATAACAGAGTTGGGAAAAAATGATCTTGGGATATCATAACAGTTGACAAAGACAGTTATTTTTTTCATTGCTGCCTGCATTAATGCCACTATAACAGCTAGAGAAATAAATATGAATAAACACTTCTAATACATCCTGCTAACTCAACACTTCTACTGAGAAAGTGAAGGGTTTGCAAATTGTAACCAACAACTGTATGAGAATTAGTTCTAAAGTAAATGTGTTCACCTCCGTGCCAGCCAGTTAATCTTTCCCACAGCAAGTCTGCAACAGATCTTCCATTTTGAGAGGGTAGTGGCTAGTTCCAAAGAGTGCAAAAGAAAATAGCCCAAAAAACGCACACAATGCAAAAAAAGTAGCCCAAAAACCCACAACCCGCCCAAGCCTGATTTTTCCCACCCAATGATGTCAAAAGTAGCCCAATTGGGCATGAAACACGCCCAACTGGCAACACTCTTCTGCATGGAGGCATGCATGAATGGGCGTGCCTTCGTTGAAGGTTGTGCGTTAGGGCTGGCAACTCAGCACGTAAAAATCAACTGCCAATCATTAGCGGACCGGAGTTTCGCTGTGGCGACCCCTAACCGGGAAAAGCCGAAAGACACAACAAGTACGTTAAAAACAGAACCGTCACTTAAACACTTTACGTTAGATCCTTGAATTGTTGTTATTATATTGGTTTGGAAATAAGCAGTACATCTACTGCATGCCATGCAACACTCATTCATATGCTATTATCTATGAATAACAACCCAAATAAAACATTTTACCATAAGTGATTCACTTAAATAAATCAGCATTCACAACAAACTGAATGATGTCATCAATCAAAGACATTCTCTGTTCCTGTATATATATATATATATATATATATATATATATATATTCACTTCATAATCTCTAAATACTGAAATATTGAATTTCAGTTTTTCGAGACCATGAAAGTGAATCCAAACAACACTGAAAAACCAAAACCGCGAAGCCCAAAACTGCAAAATTCAAAACACCTAAAACACAGTACACACCAGACCACACATATACCACAACACCCACATCATAACATAAACAAGCAAAACAACACATATCCACAAACCTACAACACAAATAAGTAGGGATGCAAGCACCCCTGCACCCTCCTACTTATATATACTAAGTCTGAGATCGTACAAACAGTAAACAAAAGCAAACACATGCACACACCCACACAAGCACACACACACACACACACACACACACACACACACACACACACACACACACACACACACACACACACATATTCTACAGTCCCTCACACACACATCACACATATCAGCACAGTCACATACATGCAAACTTCCACCCAAAACCCTTACAAAACACTCACTTACCTGACATAACACCTAAATCCACACATGGCACCGCATACCATCCACATAAATCCCGGGCATTACGTAGCGTAAAGCCATAACCGCAAATTTGAGATATTCGAATTCACAATTATGCACTTTCGCTATTTTCAAACTTAGACTTTATAGTCACGAGATACTGAAATTCGACATTTCAGTATTTCAAGATTATAAAATTTTTATATATATATACATATATATATATATATATATATATATATATATAAATATTGTGTGTGTGTGTGTGTGTGTGTATATATATATATATATATATATATATATATATGTATATATATATATATATATATATAGATAGATATATCTATAGTTTCACTTTACAATCCTGAAACACTGAAACATGGAAATTCAGTATCTCAGGACTGTAAAGCCAAAAACTGAAAAAGTTAAAACCCCAAAAGCGCAAAATTCAAATTCGCTAATACCCACATTCACACTCCACACACAAACAAGTACACATACACCTTCCTCCCTATACTATAAACCAACAAAACACACACAAACACAACAAAACAAACAGTGCCCCCCATACTATACTAACTCCGAGGTCACACTAAAAACACAAACACACGAAAACCACCACTACACATTCTACACTCCCCTTGCACAAGCACACATCACATATGTACAAATACCACCACTCGCAACACTTACACACTCACAATCTTATCTACCTACCCCCAACCCACACCTCAAAACTACAAACACACTCACACTCAATAAAATCCCTACCCAAAACCCCTAGTAAAACATCACTTACCTGAATTTCCAGCTACATCCACACCACGGATTAATTTGTCATATCCACACTTGGTGTTCTGCACTTTCGTGCAAGTGCAGTTTTGACACTTCGGTCTCGAGCTACTGAAGTCCGATATTTCAGTAGCTCGAGATTCTGAAGTGAAACCATATATATATATATATATATATATATATATATATATATGTGTGTGTGTGTGTGTGTGTATGTTTACATTACAACCATGTGATTCACAAAGGTTGCCAGAGTTCACTTACAGGAAATATTTATTTATTTATTTATTTATTTATTTATTTATTTGACATTTGTTTACCTGGAATGTCCAACTGGGTATGGACCTGTTTTTAGTGGAGTCCCAGGGAGAAAAGCTCCAGGACAGAATTGCAATGTTACAGAATTAGATTAATTGCAAAAACAGTCACTGCACAAAGAAAATACATTTGTAGAGATCATGCCAAAAATGTTTCACATTAAGGTTATAGCACACTATATACAAGCTATCAGTCTACATCATTACATTAGTATATACAGTATAGTAGATCTAGTTGTGGTATATTCAGGATGGATAGTCAGAGGAGTGGGTGGAGTGTATTAAGAAGACAGCTGGGGAAAAGAATAGAAATAAGATGTGACGTCAGAGTGTGAAATTCAGAAATGAGAGACCAAGTAGTAGCCAGTTATGTTAAGAAAGGTTTGGAGTAGTGAGGGTAGAGTTGAGCCCTAAGACGGTATGTAGCAGGGGTAGATCCAGGTATTGGACAAGTGTTCTTTTAATCGAGATTTGAAGGAGTAGTTGAGAGGAATTAATCCGATTGACTCAGGAAGGCTGTTCCAGGTTTTGGCAACACAGTATGAGTACAGTCTAACGCCATTAGGTCTTTGGGGTTTGTAGATTGATAGAAGATGCTTGTGTGAGGAACATAAGTCACATGAGGGAACATAATGTTGAAGGAGTGTTGAGGTAGACTGACAAAATGAGAGGTTGTACTACAGTATTTTGTGTGCGAGTAGGTAGGGTAGCTCGAGCCAATGAAAAGTTTTGAGAGCAGAGCAGTGGTGGAAAAGGAGGGGCTGACCAGTAGCAAATTTAGCAATTTTATTGGCTTAGTTTTACAGTTAGGGAAGAGAGAAAGTTACAATAAGTGACATAAACAGAAGAGATGGCAGTAGATATGCGGTTGCTAGAGTTACTTTTGGGGAGTTAGTAATGAATTTTTTGACCCTATACAGCATGCCCAGTTTTTGGTCTTTTTTATGTTGTTATTGAAATGCAGGTTAAACTTGATTGTTTTCGATTGCAGCTCCTGACACTTTGGTATGTAAAACAACATTAGTTGTATATTGATGAGTGAAGTAATTGTGAGGTTAGAGTTGTTAGTGGAGAATTGTTTTGGTACAAATACATAACAGAGTTTGTTTTTTGGGGGGGATTTAGTAGGAGATGGTTATTGGAGAGCCAGGACTCAATGGAGTTGAATGCATCTTGAGTTATGTTTTGTAGTTGGGTAAGATTATTAGATGAGTAAATTAAAGTAGAATTGTCAGCATATTGAGTAAGGGTTGTCTGTGCACTGTAGTTATGAAGATGATTGATAAAACTGTTGAAGAGGAGTGGGGCCAGAATAGAGCCTTGGGGTACCCCAACACTTACTGGTAAATAAGTAGAGAAATTGGAATTCCATTTGACTGATTGATGTCTGTTAGACAGATAACTTGTGAAACATAGCAAGGTAGAATATGTTAGCCCCAGAAGGGATAATTGGGATAAGAGTTTAGGGCAGGAAACTGTGTGTGTGTGTGTGTGTGTGTGTGTGTGTGTGTGTGTGTGTGTGTGTGTGTGTGTGTGTGTGTGTGTCTGTGTTTGTGTGTATGTGAGATTGTGCTCATGTGTGAAAATGTGTCATTGTGTTCAAGTATGCGCGCACGCACGTGTGTGTGTCTGTGAGTATTTGTGTGTGGTTGAATGTGCGTGGTATGCTTATTTGTTTGAGTGGGTAGTCTAAAGGCAGCAATGTGTGTTTCCAGGTAAGGGATACAGAGTGCATTTTGAAGAGCATGTTTCAACTATGGGTCAATGATCCGAGTTGTGCAATTTTTGTGTGTCTGGTAAGAGATGCAGTGTGTGTTTAAGACTGTGCAGTAAAGTGTGCCGTGTTTTAGATATGATTGGTGTACACTGTCTGAACTGTCGGTACTGTGTGTGATGGGTGCTTGGGTGAGTCTGTGTGCTAAGGTGTCACAGGAAAGTGCTACATCAAACCTGGGTATATGTGTATTGGGGAATGAAGTATTTCAAAAGATTACTTTGTGCTTTTTGTGTTAGGTTGTATGAATGTTGAATTATGCATATGGTATGTTTGTTCTGGTGTCTCTGTGTGTCAGATCAATGGGCTCTTGCATTGATTAGCGGAATCACTGACAACTGCACTCTGTTGACATACAATTTTGACAACTTGTTTGCCAATTAGTTTGCCGTCTGCATGAAAGACCCATCTGAAAAATGGCTAACGTAATATGAGCTGAACTGGTTATGATTTTGACCTTAATATCTGGAAAGATGGTCATACTTGGTCAGTATTTGTGATGCAACTACATCCAAATTTAAGCTGTCATACTGTCCAGATTTATGTACGATTTATAGCAAATACAATGCAAGAAAAAAACATGCCACAGCTCAACACAGACTAGGATGTATATTTATATTTCTTGGTACAGCCGTTTTTGATAACTGTAGCAGACATGCTAATTTTCTTTATTCTCTTTAAAAGGCATATAATGACATTCACATTATGGTTTCAATATCGGAACACTTTGTGCCTTAGAGGCCATACAGTTTTCAGGAATGAATTGTTAATGTATTTCTACTAGATGATCCAGGACTCATATTACTGCAATGTTATTATAAATGAAGGTGTTTTATTCATATGCAGCTACAGTGTCAAATACACACAAAAGTAGAGGAGATAGAAAATAAAATAAACTGGATTTACCCTCTATCCTTGCCTGGTAAGGTACCTGCCAGTTGACAAGGGAAAATGTAATTGTAACCTCTGACAGAACAAAGACAGATTTATCTAATCAGAGAGGAAACATAGGGGAGAACATGTTGCCTTTCAGAATTGAATAAAGACGGCCAGATTAGAGTATAGAGCAGGTCTGAGCACAATGAAAGAGTGGGTGGCTGCCAAGATCGCATCTCGATGCCTCTCCCTGGTGAGTCGTTGCAGCGGCTGAGCAGTCTACACTCATTAGCACCTCCTTTTTCTTCCGTATCTTGGCAGACAGTTTTATTTGTGAGGTGGCAGATGTTAGGGAAAAAAAGTCTATCTATGGGAGTTTTTCATTGTACCTGAGCTCTTTTATTTCACCATTTACTGGAGTGTTCTTTAGGTAAACCTCATGTCATTGCTTAAGTTCACAGCTGTGTACATTTAATGAAGTCAGTCCTATACCCACAGGCAGAGTAGAATGATGTATCTGTTGCTCTGCATAGACACACTTGGCTGTAGTTACATTCCATGTGTTAAGAATTCACTTCTGCCTGTACTTATTTCCTTAAGGTCTGTATGATAGCAAGACAGGTACTGATAAAACTAGCGTCTGTTGGGAGTGCATTTGCAAATCCAAACCATATTTTTCAAAGACATATAATTTGTTGGATGACACGGTATGAAAAAATAAGAATAACTGGTAAGGCATATGTCACATATAGAAAACGTGAATATTATTGAGTCTGCTTTTTTAAGCATAATATGGACTGACGTTACACTTTTCACATGAGAGATTGTGCTAACTTCCATAACTAACATGTCTACAGGACAGTGCCATTGTTTTCTAAGGATATTGTGGTCATATTTATTGACAGAAAATTTTAAACTATCAGTTTCTCATTCTCAAACTAGCATTTAAATTAACAAAGCATTGAAATGTCTATATAATTTCATGACAATTTTCATTTTATTTTAGTCTGTCACTTTATTCTGATTTGGTTTGTTGTTATACTTTACTAGAAACATCCTTGTCCTCCATACTGTCTCTGATAATATGCCGATATTTGTTTGATTTTACTGTCCTATCATATTTCATTTTTAATCTCCTAAATTATTTAAATAAATATTTTGTGATTTTTTTTTTTTTTTTTTTTGGAAACAGCAGTTTCTGCCAAACTCTGAAATTCAAAAGGGTCAAATGAAAAAAAATACGCCTATGAAGTCTCCAGGGTGATAGTGTTTCAGTTTTCTATTTTAGGATTGTGGTTCATAGGCTCATAAGTTCATAGGTTGGTACTAGGCTATCAGCCCTAGGGCCTATACAAGCCTAGCCATAACAATTCCCTGGCTATTTCTTCCCACACTATTTACTTCCCTGGACCCCTGTCTAGCAGTAAGTCCAACTTTGCTGCCATGTGAGAGTAAAAGGGACGAGTTGATATTCTCTCAGCTTTCTTAAAAGGCTTGAAGCATACTATTTCTCTACTGTTGCTTGGATGAACACAAAGCCCACTCTGGACTTCCCTGACTCTTTTTTGTAGCACCTGCGCTCTTTATTTTGGTGACACCAGATGTGACTTCCATAATTGTTTCAGTGTCCTTTGTAGGTTCTTGCCTAATATGGCTGGATTCCTTACCCTTTGCTATAAGCACTTGTCATTTTACACCATTTACAGATATAATGTCATTCACAGTACGCTGCCTGACTTTTCCATTAGCACACAAGACATTTATAGCTCTATAGTGTGAACAGAGCCTCCAAACTGATTTGTGCTCTCTCTTTCCCTGACTTTTAAAAATCATCTTAGAAATATACCCTATTGCTATGTTCAAAGCTGTCTTAAAATCTATTTTGCAGCTAAGTTCCCAAGTATTAGCTATGTGAAATGAGTCGAATGAATGATATGCAACTCTATATATTAAAAATCAGTGATGTATGAAATGCCCCAGAACATGGGGTGATCCCTTGTAATCTAAAATTAGGCATGCAGCAGATGGGGTCCCCAGTCAAACAACCTGTAGTTTCCTAAATTTGTCATGAGCACTTGACACTGTATTACCGATCTTAGTATTTATGCTATGAGAAACTGACACCCACTTTATTAGATTGCAACAGCCTGAGCTCAGCAATGTGATGTCTGCCTGTTTTATTCAGCAACTCAAAATATGCTTTCTCATTTTGCTCCCTTGTACTACCAAGCAGGAACCACCCCAAACTGTGCACCCCAGAAATTATAGATATCAACACCACAGTTACATAACTTAGCAGACGGGAGAAACTTTTCAAAGCAGAGAACATCAGTTATTAGAAAATCATTCACTTCATTGCAACATGAGGGAGCAAGTGAGTTTTGAGCAATTTCATTCTGAGAAAAATACAATGCTATCGATCTGAAACCATTACATTGCTTTTCCTTTTTCCTATCTATGACTAATATCCCTTAGAAGAATAACTGTTGCAGACTTGCTGATGTAACTGTGGTATTTATATTTCCTTAAACTTGTGTTATGTGCATGGCACTATTAAGTCATTATATCCCACCAGTATAATAACACAAATTCATAGTGCTGTATGTAACTATCCCTGTTCTTGACTGGTCTGTTTCAGCGTGCCAAAGTTAAATATGACATAGTCTAACAGAGACCATTTTACCCCTACTTGTAGACCATCACAATATATTTGATAATGATCAGACTTCTAATATTTCTGCAGGGGAGCTGTATAGCATCCTTCAATGTGGGGTTCTGCACCCACACCCCCATTGTCTAAATATACCACCTCTGCAAATACACCGCCTTGACAGTATAAAGTCATAGTTTCTCTAAAATGGTGGTGCTGTGTGTAGTATGTTTAGAGATCAAGGGTGTGGGGGCAGTTCTCCCATACTGGGGGAATATCTCCCCGAACAAATCCTGTGAATCATGTTTAGTTAACTTGCTGCCAGGTCAGCTTGGGTAATGGTATATTATGATTAGTAAGTCAAGCTTCAGTAGCCCCAAATTGTATGCAGTCAATGCTCCTCTTCTGTTCATCTCCCATTTCTTCCTTAAATTCCATACCTTTTTAACTGTTGGCCTAACCCATTCACTGTTCAGCCATCCCACTGCTGATGCCAATATTCCGTTCAGAAGGATTTGTTTTCTCCAATGTATTGACATATCCATGCCCCCACATTATTACTTTGAAAAGCTCATTTCTGAGCACTTAGGCAATAGTTTTCCTAGATGTTCAGTGGTAATCTGATTATCCAGTATGGTTTGCATTTTGACATATATGTAGTCATGCTGCTTTATAGAATGTGATGTGTTAAAAGCATAGTTTGTGTTTTTCTTTCCCCAAAGCATGTACTCCTTGGTGTCTTTCATTTTTGCTATATAACAGAGAGACAATTAAACCAAAACAAATTACCAAACATAATTTGATTTTTTTATATTTTGGATTCTTATGAACACCATACAAGTAAAACATTCTGTGAACTCTGTAAGACTACTATAATAGGAGCAATTTTAATGGCAACAGACATGCTGTTGCCTTCAGTTCGTGTGTGTGTGTGTGTGTGTGTGTGTGTGTGTGTGTGTGTGTGTGTGTGTGTGTGTGTGTGTGTGTCTGTGTGGGGGTTTTGTCCATTTAAGTGAAAGTACACAGGACTGAAGTCTGTTTGGTTGACATCATTTAGTCAACAGAAAGGTGGTCAACTTGTGTGTCACATTAACAATCCTCACATGGGGGAATATGTCCTTTTCCCAGAGATTGTTTGATCTTGGAGTTAGTATATATAATTAGGAGGATGTTTGAGTTAGCACGGGGGCCTTGCCCACTGAATAAACACTTGTTTAGTTTCATGCTTTCTGTGGTTAATCTGCAGAGCATGCAAAGTAGCTGCTGCCATTCTGCTTTTCGATGTTGTGATGTCCTTTGCCTGTTCACTTAAACAGACTACATATTTATTTATATCTATCTAGCTACACAGATATACACACACACACACACACACACACACACACACACACACACACACACACACACATATATATGTGTGTGTGTATATATATATATATATATATATATATATATATATATATATATATATATACACAGACATATACATAGATAGTTATAGATATACATAGATATGTATATAGGTGTGATCTCTATACAAAATGTCATCTTCCTGTTTAACTTCAGAGCAACCATTCTGTATTGCTTAGATCTGAAAGTAATGATCCTTGACTTGAAGTATTCCTATTTGCCTTTTTCAGACTAATTAGGACTGGCAGTTGGGGCAGAGGGTAGCTGTGAGCTATAATTCCTGTGGTACTGGATTCTAGACTTTCAGCTCACATCTGCACATTTGACCTTGAGCCTATCACTTAATAAGATATAACTCCTGGGTTTCCCTTAAAAAGGGGTTGTGTGTTGAATGGACCTACCTGGTTAGCAAATGGGTATTTCTTTATTTTATATGTATAAATATATATATATATATATATATATATATATATATATATTTTTTTTTTTTAAATAGCATATCGTTAGCAGGGTTTGAGACTGATTTTGCCTTTTGTGTGTTAATAAAAGATGTTTTTCTAACTTTATTCATCCATGTTTATGTTCTGATTTCATGAGGAAATCCTGGAATGGTCATCTTAGCCCCATATAAATTATGCTGGAGCACAGCCTCTGTAAATAGCACTCTGTTAAATGAGCATGTAGTACTGTTTATCTTAAAACGTTAAATGCCATCATGTTTAGATTTAAATTATGCCCTCCAAATTAATCACCATCAAAAAAGGCAATGAAAATGACCTGCACCTTTTGTATGTGTTCTACTTTCTGTACAGCAAGGATTAGTTTCTTTTATGATGCATATCTTAAGCTGTCATGCTCTTTGTGCTAGATTTTCTGCACTTGTTGTGCTTATTTCTTTTAGTAGAATCTATTTAGTTGAGTTAATGTACCCATTGCAGCTATAGAGGAAAAATACAGATATCTGCTGCTGTAGATGTTTTCTCATCAAGAGCTGTTGATAGTGGGATGTTTTGTGTGTGTGTGTGTGTGTTATGCATTTGCCTGTTTTTCTTTGCAAATATAAGTCTAGAATACTGCCTTGCGCTTACCTATATTAATCCAGCTGATTATGTTTGACATTTGCTGTGTATATCCTAGTTCAGCATTACCATACGTGTGTATTTGTCAGGGAATGGGGCATTTTTTAATTACTTAAGTATCTGGCTGCTATTGCATTCTCCAAATTGCAAGATGAAAAATAGAAATGTGGTGGCTATAGCAATTTAATTGTAATAGAGTAATTGCACTTTATTTTTGACTGCTTTTAGTTTGGAGTAATTGCTCACATCTTAGAATATTAATTACATTCCACTGTATAATTTGTAATATATCCATGGTGGTGGTGCTGCGGTAGCATTGTCGCATCACAGTAAGATGCTGTCCGGTTCGATTCTCAGCTAGAGCGTCTTCTGCATGGAGACATGCGTGAATGGGTGTACCTTCGTTGAAGGTTGTGCGTCAGGGCTGGCAACTCGGCACATAAAAATCAACTGCCAATCATTAGCGGACTGGAGTTCCGCTGTGGCGACCCCTAACCGGGAAAAGCCGATAGAGACACACATACATACATACTGTATAATTTGTAATAGTTAGTGATCACATTATGGGTATTAAGCATATTGTTGAATTACAAAAAGTTAGCAGAAAATATTTTTCCTCCCTCATGCTGGTTTAAAGCAGTATTGCAAAAGTGCTTGGTTGATGTATTATGATTTTTCAAGCAGTCATACAGTGAGCTTCTGTACACATATGAGGGATGTATGAAGGGCTACATGGGCCTTACTACTGAGGGATGTGTGAAGGCTACATGGGCCTTACTACTGAGATGTGTGAAGGGCTTCATGGGCCTTATTACTACTTGAAATTTTACCAGAAGTAGTGTCAGCAAGAAAAAAAAAAACAGCCCTGGGATTCAATAATGCCTAGACTGAGTGTACATTAAGTGTACACTGTTCTGAGTGAACAGACAACACAGACATAACTCACACCTTCTTCCTCCTAATTTTAGTTTTCCTACTGATATTCTTGCAGCTTTAACTATTGACAGGGATTCATAAAGGCTACCACAAAATGTAGACTACATGTACATTTAATGTTATCTTTCTGAGTGACTAGAAAGCACAAAACATGTGAGAAGAATGTTCTTGAATGCATATTGTGTACACTTAGTAGGCTTTATGGAATCTGACCCAATAATTTCATGTTTCCTAAATGCATTTGTTGCAGAATGGTTTGATATTTTCATAAACTGTACTGCACTATTAAAATGACAGAATAAATGAAATGCTTTCTTCAGCTAAAATTACACCTCTGTCCATTGGGGAAGAAGAAGAAGCTTGTGTAATTGAGATAAAATGACCTGACAGATTTGTTTGTTCATTCATGTAGTCTGCTTTATTTAATTTATAACAGCCGATTACTTTATAATTTATTACAAGCAAACTTACGTTGTTTGAGGGCAGGGTAAATTTTTACAAGTAAACTTACGTTGTTTGAGGGCAGGGTCCTTCATATTTCTTATAGAGGAAGATGACTTTCTATCTCCCTATAATGACAGCTTTTTCATAAATATAAAAATCATTCATTCTGATTACATGAATTCTTTAAAAGAACAAAATGAGACATGAGAAATGATTGCATTGCAGTTTTATTGAAAGCACAACTGTGGCCTTGTCATTCATAACTAAGTGCATTTTAAGCTGCATTTGCTTTTTAAGGAAAAAAATATTTAAGACGTCTGAACTTCAGTGTTGGCAGCTTAATGACTGAACTTAATAAGGGGGTCATATTAATGTATTGTATCTTTAAGTGTTTATAAACTGCTTTATAAACACATAACTGTATAATTTGCTTCTCATTCTTATAATTGTGTTTCTTCTTTCATGCAGTGGGAAGAGATTGGGGAAGTGGATGAAAATTATGCTCCGATACACACCTATCAAGTTTGTAAAGTGATGGAACTCAATCAAAACAACTGGCTTTTGACCAACTGGATTTCAAATGAAGGAGCTTCTAGAGTATTTATTGAATTAAAGTTTACACTCCGAGACTGCAATAGCCTTCCAGGAGGACTAGGTACTTGTAAGGAAACATTTAATGTGTTTTATTTTGAATCTTTTGATGAGGATAATAGAAGCATTCGAGAAAACCAATACATAAAAATTGACACTATTGCAGCTGATGAAAGCTTTACAGAGTTAGATCTTGGGGATCGAGTGATGAAGCTTAACACTGAAGTGAGAGACATTGGACCTTTGACAAAAAAAGGATTTTACTTGGCTTTCCAAGATGTTGGTGCCTGTATTGCTCTGGTGTCTGTACGTGTGTACTATAAAAAATGCCCGTCTGTTGTTCGTAATCTGGCTCTTTTCCCTGATACTATCACTGGAGCTGACTCTTCACAGCTGCTGGAGGTATCTGGGTCATGTGTGAACAATTCAGTGGCAGATGATCCTCCCAGAATGCACTGCAGCGCTGAGGGTGAATGGTTGGTCCCTATTGGAAAGTGCATGTGCAAGGCTGGATATGAGGAGATAAACAACAGTTGTCAAGGTAAGGGAGCTCTTCGTTTATTACTTTGTTAATTACTTTCTGATTTCAAGCCAAGGAAGAAATGATGTGTTGAACACAAGCCTGTGCATATCTGAGCAATGTCATTTTCCTCATGCAAATACCTTTCACTTTTGAATCTGAATTTTCTTTTCCACCAACTCTGTGCCTGAATGAGTAAACATCTAATATGTGGCTTCTGGTATATTTATGGTCATATAGTTTGCTAGTCAAATGGGGAACCATCAATTTACATGATGTTTGCTGTACACAGAAAAAATTGCAAACTTTATTAAAAGTTATATGTTGCTTCTTGAACCGTCACACATTAAAGTCAATATTTGTACGAGCATATGCAAAACAGATCTAAGTCCCATAACAACTAGAAGAAACTTGCATTTTCTTTGTTTCTCTTTGCCAGACAAAGGCGTATAAATTAATTTTGTTGGCTTAGAAATGTATAGAACATATAAAGAGAATCGAGACTGCTGCCATTTGTGTAAAGGAGTAGTCAGTTTTCCATTGCTTGCAATCCATGGCTGTATATTTTCTTAACAGCTACTTTTGTGGCATGTTTATGACTTTAGTTAGCAAGGGAACCAGTAAGTGCCTTTTGTGTGGCGTTGTATTTTGTCATCTGTCCTTGATTTTGACATATTGGAATATTTTGTAGCCCTGTATCTATTTGTTGCTTATTTTCTGAACACAAGTCCAGAACAGTTCTGTACTCTACTCTGCATGTTTCATGCTCTTTGTCAGGACTTTTTTCTGTTCCACTTTGTGGCTGAGGTTTAATGACTAAAAATGAATGCAAGCTGGTAAAATAAGTTAGTTTCTTAGTTATTGGATATGTACATGATTATACAATGACTGAAGGAAGGAGCAACACGCAGCTAGTATTAAATAGTGAACAATAGCTACATATCACTTAAAGAATGCAGGTATTTCCTTTGGTATGTCTTTTTAGTAATAGCATGAACTTCTCAACTATGTTATCTATTATTTGTTTACTGGGAAAGTCCTACTTGGAACAAAGCCAATTTTCAGTGGAGGCCTGAGGAGAAATGCTCCAGATGCATGTATTTTTGCAATGTGGGAGGAAACTGGAGCACCTGGAGGAAACCCGCACGAACGCAGGGAGGACATGCAAACTCCACACAGAAGGCACCCCAGCTGAGAACTGAACCAAAGAACCTCTTCATGTGATGCGACAATGCAACTACTGCACCATTCAAACTAAATACACTGTCCATCACATTCATTTCTGCCACTTCTGTTAACTTCTTGCTCTGATGAAGACTGTGGTCACAGCAAACTAAGCAGAGTAGACCACATTTCCCTACCCTCAACAATGGTCTAAAGCACATCCTGTAAGATCTGCAAGTTTTACCAAATAATCTGGAAGATGTAATACCCTCAATGTATGCTGGGTCTGCCTGCCTGGCTCAGTGTCTCCTGCTTGTGGATCTTGCTTGGTACATCTCCAGAAGGAAGCATCCAGATGGCATCCTCAGAAGGTGCTCAAACCATCTAAACTCACTCCTCTCAACCCAAAGGAGTAGAGTTCACCCAGTTATTCAAGTATTGTTTGAAAGAACTACCTTTCTGCCACTTGAAACTATGATGTCATCCTTTCTGCAGTTACACAGAATTTGTGACCACGGTTTAATTTCTCCAAGTCCTATGGGTTTCTAATATCATGACGAGAATGGACCCCATTCCTAAAGTCAAAGTATGATTAAAGTCTGTGAAATTAGTATTGTTTCAATCTTTGATGTTAGCCAAAAGTGCTTTTTGCTGCACCCACAATGTGCCCAGAAATTATTTATTCTGCAATTCATATGGAGTTGCATGTATTGATAGCATATCTAAATATGACTGTAAATTCTTTTTTATGAGACCTATTGCTCCTACTACTATTGGAAATGTCTGGGTATCTTTCTTCCACATTGCCTTCATTTCTGCCTGCAAATCCTGGTATTTTATAACTTTGTGTCTCTCTGTATGTAAGACTATGTAATCACTAGGTGTAGCAGTTTCAATGATCGATGCTACTTCTTTTCATGGCTTATGATATCTGGTTTACTTGCATCTGCTTTTTGAACCGTTGGTAATGGGTAATTCCATGTGATATAAACTTCACCATTCTCTGTAATGCTTTGTGGCTCATGTTTCCTGTACTTCTCAACTACTTCAGTATTGTAATGTTTTCACAATCCCCAAAGCAACAGTTTACCACATCATTATGCCTTTCAGTATACAGGCCTTCTGTCATTAGTGTATCACACCCAGCAACAAGATGTGTGACTGTTTCCAGTTCTGTTTTACAGAACCTGCATTTGTCTGTTTCTCGCACATGCTCAATGAACTTTGTAAACCAACATGTATGTAGTCCAGTTTCCTTGGCCACCAAAATGAACCTTTATTTTTTTGGTTTAAATTTGTCTTTCTTAACCATTACTGCATCAGATCTTGATGAGGTTGTTCTAGGAGTTTTCTGTACTTGCAACTATATTTATGTCTTTTCCACATTTCTTGCCATCTTATCTGATCCATCTCCTTATATTGTTTCTTTTGTTTTTTTTTTGTTTTTTTTTTTGCACATTCAGTTGCTGCCTCCCTTTTGTCAAGTTCTGGTTTGGTTTCCATTCCCACTTGACACAGATATGCTCTGCTAAAAAAAGCAGGGAAATCATTTTAGACTTGTTCTCATCATGTTTCAAAACTTTCTATGTTTGAATCCGATGAAGTCAGCAGCTATGTATGCAGTCCTACAAATTTAGATCTATACATGTATTCAATTTTGGGGAGGCCCATATCTCCTTCAGAACGGGGAAAGTATAATCTTGGTATTCTCACATTTTTTTTTTTATATCATCTGATAAGCATGAAGCCTTTTTTTGTTTTGTTTTCCGGTCCAACTGATCCAATAACTTTTGAGGCCAGTCAGTCACCCCAAAACTTTAAATTAGGACAGGAAGAACAAATTGGTCTATAGCTTGGACTTTGTTCCTAGATGTCAGGGCTGTTTTTAGGATTAAATTTAGTCTTCTAAAATATTACTTTCTGAGTTTTGTTTGCATTTGTTTGTGTTTTATTGTCGGTCCTTCATCAATTCCCAAATATTTATACACTCCTGATTAAGTTTCTTTATATCACATTCCTATCCCAGACTCATATTTTCTTTCCTGTTTTAAATATTACTTTTGCATTTTTATCAAGACCAAATGATGTATTTATATCATCTGAGAAAGGTTTGACCACTTCCAGTTGTGCTTTCAGCTCCTAATCTGATGAACTGTACAGTTTTAAATCATCAACAAGAAGAAGATGAGAAGTCTTTACATTTTGTTTTCTTGGAGCCGAATTGTAACAACAATCTAATTTGTTAAGCAGACAGCTTAATGGATTAAGGAGCAACAGTGACAAAGCGTCACCCTGGAATATCCCCTTTGAATTTTTTTTCCTGAGATAATAATTTGTCCTTTATCATGGCTTAGCTGCAAAGTGGTTTGCCACTGTTTCATGGTCACTGGTCACTGTAATGTAATCAATCAATATAGGGTGTATCTTATCCATCTGTAAGCACTCCTTTATACATGAACGTGGGATGCTGTAAAATGCATTTTTGTAATCTCTCCATACCATACTTAGATTCTTCCCCTTTTTTACAATTCTTCATTATAACTTTATTTAACAACAAATGATCCTTTGTTCCATATGGCTTTCTTTTGTTATCTGGTTCTCTTGCCAGGATTGAGTTTTCTTCTAAATGACTATAAACTCTGTCAGCATCAATTTTAGTATATAGTTTATACTTCCTCGGAACTTCAGAAGTGAAGTTATTGGTCTATAATTTTTAGGATAGCTTGCAGGTTCACTTTTAAGGATGAGTAATGTTTTTCCTGTTAACCAGGTTTGTGTCTGTTTGGGTGTGCATATAAATAGTAGTTACTCATGGCTAAATCTTCTTGTAAAGATGTTAATACTTTTAGCCAGAAGTTAAGTACTGCACCTGGGCTTGGGGTTTTCCAATTAGGAGCTTTTCTTAATTTTGTTTCAATTTCCCAGGCCTTTACTTTAACCCATTTCATATCCTACACATTTGAATTTCTTACTGTTTCTTTAACTTCTGTAAATTCAATAACTTTATTATATTTGACAGGTCATTTAGACATATTTCTCCAAAATGTGCTCATTTCTTCATTTTTTGGTGGTGTTTCTATTTTTCTTTTTTTCCCAGTTTTCTGTAAAACTTCTTGGAGTCATCAATGATTTGCTTATTTTGTACGTTTCCTTTATAATCTGCATATCTTCTAAGCTTTTTCCCTATGCAGATATCTTTACTTTATTATTTGAGATAATGTATGATAGATTATGGTCTGTGCTTATGTAGTGCATTACTTTTATCACATCTGTCTTTCCAAGTATTTATGTTGATCTGTTTCCCCTTCTATACTCTTCTAATAGTGAAACTTCTTGTCTTAATTGCTCTATAGTTTTCTCTGTTTGATACTTCCATTACGGCATTTGATTTCTTCCTTCCTCTCCCTTATTGCTGTGTATTTCTGTGTTAAGACTTCATCTGTTATTAATTTAGCTGCACAGTAATGTATCCTATTTACTTCTGCTATGTCACTTGAATTTGTGTTATGTTTATTTGTTTTAACAGACTTCTAATATTTTGGGTCTTATTGACTTTCTGTAATCTATTTCTTTCATCGATCATAATATGTCTATTCATCTCTAATAAATCAAGCAACTCTTCACTTGTATCATTTTCTTCTAAACTGAGGGCACATTCTTTATTCTCCACCATGCGTGGGTATTCTTCAGAAAGTTCCAGAACATCTTCCTGTAATATATTCTATTATGCTGCATCCTGCGGGAACTCACTGGTCTATCACTCTACAACATTGGCTATGTCAGAGTCGCAACTGTTTCCTGTTCCTTCCCTTGCTGTTGAACTCCAGCTAACTTTTGTACTGGTTTCCCACTGAAGGCTCTAGAGTTTCTTCATGTGGAAGCTGAGCAGCTGCTTTCCATTCCACCTGTTTCTCCTTAATTTGGGGATCTATTGCCCTATCCTGCTGTGATGTTGCCCGAGTTGGATTTTCTGCACTAAATCCTTCACTTCGCATGTAATCCATAACTTTACTTTTTATTTATTTAACTTCTCCATTACTAATCCTCTTTTCTACTTTCCCCCTTTTTTTCTTATATTTGTATTGTAAAATATTCCATATCCAGATGCCTTTGCTTGTATTTCTCTTCAAATATCTTTGGTGCTGCTTTTTTGTATTGATTAGTTTGGCCTTCTCCTTTGCATAAATATTACACCATATCAGATCTCTCTTTCTTTCTCATGGTTATGCTTCTTTTTTATAGCATTCAAAAATCTGTAGGTTTTTGTTGTTTATAATGTTGTACTTCCTCAGTCACCTCTTTTTCCAAATGACCCAAGGTTTTTTGGTCTATATAATGTTTTTCATAAATCTGCTGTACTAGTGAACAAAAATTTGCATTTGAAGCTTTTGACAATTTGTCTTGTAAGTATTTTTCTTTCCTCAAATTTCTCTCTTAATCTTTTTGGATATTCTCTATATGGAAATTCTGGACTTCTTACATAATAGTAATAATACATAATTTCTTTCTTATCTTTGGTAGTCCACTCTATCATCTTTATGGCTCTTTTTTGGCCAGTCATTTTTTTATAGTTGGACTACTACTTCCTTCTACAACAGGGGAGGCATCTGCTCCCTGAGCCTGTCCTAACGCCATTGTAGGAATGTTTCTGTGTCTTGGTGATTCTTCGCTGTCATTTTTTCAGTCATGGCACAAGTGTGCCTATCATGATTGAGCAGATTTTTATCTTGAGATTTGTGCATTAAGCTGTTTTTTTTTTTATTTTGAACCTACTTCTGTCCATAATATATGCTATATACAATACAGTCTGCATATCAGTGTCATCTTGGTGAGATTTTTTAAAAACAGGATCCACCTGGTAAAAGCACTCACCAAGACGTGTGGATGAATTCAATTCCAGCAATGATGTTCTCATTTGCTTGCTGATTTTATCATCTCTCCATCTGGACCCCTAAAATGCAACATGTCATCCTTTCTGTAAGTTACTCAAGGTTCTTGAACACAGGTGTGGATGGTGACATATAATGTTAAACTGACAGTTTAATCCTTACCATACCACCCCAGTCAAGTACAATATCTGCACCATTGCTGCTTCTGTACCAGTCTGTTGGTCAGTTTCTTCATCTTATCTAACTTCAGTTGTAAAGAAGACCCTTGAGATTCTTAAACTGCTCCACCTGAAGTAACAGCACACCTTCATCTCCAGAGAACAAGCCACTGTCTTCCAGAAGAATTATGACCCCTGGTTTAGAAAGGAAATTTTTATTGTCTTAACTTCACGCTCAGCAACTACCCCTTGCAGTACACACTTGGTATCACATTTACTTAATGCAAAGAGGGTGGCTTCATATTTTAACATTAAACATTGATGCTAACAGTAAACATGCAACCCTGATATTGCCGGTCTGGCTACTCTCCAGTCCAAAGCTGTGCCTTGATATCTTCCTCATGAAGATCACACGCAGCAAGGGAGACAAGACACATTGATGTCAGAGTCCTCCTATCATGGATGTATTTGACTTAATAGCAGGACAAACCCATTCCTGAACTACTGAGACCAAATGGCACATGGCAGTGGCACAAATGCCCCATACTGTTGTTACACTTCATACAAGGTATTCTGGGGTACAAGCACAAGCAGACAGTCCTCATCATCCTCTCTGACCATTCCAGTACCTGTGCAGATGCAGTATTCTGTTGCAGTCACAAAGTCCATATTGCTATAATATGGAATCTAATCTTTTATTATTGGAAACGGTCTTCTTTTCAGCATCGTGGTATAGACTTTTCCAAGGAGAACAAGGAGTATGATTCCTTCTGTAATTGAAATAAGCCATCCTGTCCTCTATCTGCAGATAAGGAGATTTAAGTTTTATAGATGAAGTTGTTATATTAGGAATGGGGGTGATAAGGTTGTGGACTGCCTTAGTGAAGAAAAATCCAGTGTAAACAAAATTTACTCATAGATAGCAGTTTGTAATTAATCTGCCTCATTGTACAGTAGGTGTTAAGTACCCTTAAATGGTTAGCAATAGGTAGTCATTCTGCCTGTTTTTAAGTAATAGATATTAAAGTGCCCACAACAGAAAGCAAGTAAAAGAATGCCTTCTCCATCAGATGTGCAGGTTTCTTTCTGTATCCATTCCTTCTGATCCCATTTCTACTGAGGGTAATGTACAAAATAAGAGAGGAGTGGACAAAGGTGCTCCTTATACCCTTTTGGCACAGGTGGACCTTATTGTCTCTTCTCATACAGATATCCAGGTTAGATCTGTCATCCTGTCTTTGCAGTATGACCTGCTCATATAGGACAAGAGGCACTAACAGATGACAACACAAAGAACCAGCACCTCATTGCTTGGATGATTTTTCCATTTTTCTCTTCGGGCATCACTCATGGTTCTGACTGTCATTAAGGAGTTTAGGTTTTCCTGCTACAAGGAACTCCTACTTAGTGAAAGGGAAGAGCCTTTCTCTATGGTGCCACAGCAAGAATCTGGATCTCCTCATTGCATCAGTTTCTTGATTCTCCATTACTCGAGTTGTTCAAATCAAGCCAGGCATACATGTTTGTAAATGTACATTGTGTGACCATTTCATCCCATATATTTATGATTCTGTGTCTTAAGTCACTGCATCCTGTTATGTACTTCCTTAAGGGAGTTTGACATTTGAGACAACCTGGAAAGCTTTCTGCTTCTCCATGAAACTTGACTTATGTCCTGGAAAAGCTTCCTCAGCTTCTGACTGAACCTGGTGCATTGATCCTCCTTAAATTCTTAAACTGGAAAATTATGTCATTTGCTATTGCCTCAGTTTGAAGGATTTTAGAACTATGGGCTGTAAAGTATAGACAACCCTTTGTAGTTTTCCAAAAATAGAGGGACAACCTTAGGACCAGTTATCGCATAACCAAACTACCCAGCTGCTCATTTTCTTTCCTTGCCCTCAGGACAAGAGTGAAATAGTATTACACTTCTTAAGCGTAAATAGACAACTGAATGTTATCCAGATAATACAAGAGACTTCCAAACTTCATATCAGCTGCTTATGCCTTTTACAAGCAGGAAAGAAAGGAAATCAGTATTCGTACGAACATGTCAAAGTGGCTGGTCCACTCAATTACTTTCTGTTACTACTATCCTAGGAGTATGGGGCGAGCGTAAGAGCCCACAGCACTACAGCTATTACATCCACGGTTGCCTTTCTTGGGAGAGTGATGGTTCAGTCTATGTGGAGGCAGTGTCTTACTCTTCATTACGTACAATCAGCTAGATATCGGTGAAAATGGAGAGAAAGAGAGTGAGAGTGAAAGAGGACTATGGTGTTGGGTTCATCATTGTTCTCCGAATCACTCCTTGTAACTCTGGGAATTATTCCAGTAGTGATGAGTACTACCGCAGTGCTCGACATGAAAAGCATAATGCACTAGTATAGCAATTTACCACAATAATAGATGTTTGAAAAGATTATTAGGGCATGATTGGTTTCTCTCCTACCTTCACCTCTTCTCTTATCTTCTTTGGGCACCCTGGGTCTGGGTTACTATATAATTGTGCAACTTCCTTTTTTCTTCTTTCCCATATAAGGGACTCCGGCCTGTTCAGGTCTGGATAGCCTTGGCAAAACCCTAATTATTTAAATCCCTGGTGCAGACAGAATCCATGGGTATATTGTCTTTGAAAGATTACTAAGTGCCATTTCCAGGACTAAGTAGGCAGGAGAGCATGTGATTCTCCTGAGGAAGAATACTCTGTAGTGCCACAGATGGATGCTAGTTTTATCTAGGGGATGTAATGATGTCCCCAGGGCTGGAAATGGGCTTGATGTTGATGTTCCTGCAACAGAAATCTCATTACTAATTACTGCTAAAGCAAGTCATCTACATGAATATCTACCACTATTGTATGGTTGTGCAAAACTGTAATTTGTCTGTGGAACTGGCAGGTGTTTCTAACCAGACAGGATGCTGGGTTTGGTGTTTTTTCCGTCTTGCTTCATACACTCTTTTTAACCTAGTCATAACATACCATTTGTACCTCCATCTCCTATAAACCGACACTGTTAGCACTCATTATCATTCTAAATGTTACATCACACGTCTGTGAATGAATCAAATCACCCTTTTCAGATGGTGCTGTAAAACAGCACTGCAGCTCTTTTTGCATCAGAACCTTACCATAAGTATTTTGAAAATCTTTTAATATAACTATTAGCTCACGTTAGATTTATGATTTTATATATATATATATATATATATATATATATATATATATATATATATAGATATTGAATTGATTATGCAAAAACATATAGGGGTATGTTGAAGGTGTGTGACAGACTATGCAACTCTATGTACTTCATCACAGTCTATCAATTTAGCCTAATTTAACAAGATCACGGCACTGTATACTATCATTTTGCATTAAGAAATACTTGCTTTTCATCACGGTTTGTATTACTTGTAAATGTTATGATGTTTTCTAATGTCCTCACATAGCCTTATCCATATTAATTTAGTTTTGTTAATGCTAGCCTGATTTGCTGAGAATGTACTAGTATGTACTATGAAGTCTATGGAAGACAAGTAAATCATTAAACTATAGTGAACTCGTACCTTATTTCCACAAGTACTTGTGACGTTATGAGCAGTAACTAAACATCTGTTCTGTTACCATTCACAAAAGTACATCAACACTTCTAAGGAAGGCATTAATCAGGTTAGATATCTGCACCACAATGCCACATTTCCTGTAACTGGGTTAACATAGCATGTGTCATTATAATGAACTAAGTGCCCAGTTCTGGTCTCTTCTAATACATGTAAATATGAGTGTAAAAAGTGCATATATTAGTTACTGAACATGTAAGAGTAAGAACTGATTGTTTCTAAAATTGTTACTGAATGTAGCAAGTATGTCGAAACGTTTGGCATCCCTTTCCCTAGAGATTACAGTGAAGTAAGTGCATGGTTGCTCACGGGTTTGTTACCCTGTGTTTCTGTCATAAAATAAGTTATTGATTTCAAAGCTACATCCCATAGATTGTTTACATATTTGTATTTGATATCTGCTGATTAAAGTTGTCATCACGCAATGCATTCACATTATCAGGACTAAGCCATCGTTGATAGCTCAAAGAAATGAACTACCTTGTCAGTCTAGCAAATAAAATTAATGAATAACATGTTAGTAAGCGTGTTAATCCACGTTAAAGTACGGGCATCCTGTACATCACCGCTCTGATTGAAAAATGAGTTCTCTCCAGCAGGGTGTTAACATCAGGTAATGCCCACTGAAAAATGAGTCTGCCACTTCATGGCAGCATATTAAGCTGCTGTGGAGCATGGACTGTAATGGAAATAATGTCCGCCATTATTTTTTGCTCGCTAAGCAGTGCTTGTGCTGTTCAGCGAGTGTAAAATAAAAAAAAAAGAAATAATATTAGTGTGTGTGTGTGTGTGTGTGTGTGTGTGTGTGTGTGTGTGTGTGTGTGTGTGTGTGTGTGTGTGTGTGTGTGTGTGTGTGTGTGTGTGTGTGTGTGTGTGTCTGTGTGTGACTGTGTGTGTGTGTGTCTGTGTCTTTGTGTGTCTGTCTGTGTCTATGTCTGTGTGTGTGTCTGTGTGTATCTGTGAGTGTGTGTGTGTGTGTTTGTGTGTGTCTGTGTGTCAGTGTGTGTGTGTGTGTGTGTGTCTGTGTGTGTGCGTGTGTGTTTATGTTTCCCTCTGCATATGTGAGTGTATGTATGCTTGCATGCATAACAGCAGAAGTGTGTTAGTGTGTGAGAGAGAGAGATTGAGTGGCAGCAGTAGTTAAGAGGTATGAAGACCTCTCAAACTCAGCTCAAGAAATCCTGATAAAGCCTAAAATAAAAGGGGAAAAAGGCTGAAAAATAGGAATACATTTTAAACTTTTCTTTTATAAAATTAGACAGAAAACTAGAATAAGCTGTGTTTGCATGCATTTTCTGAATGAAACTGAAATGTGTCATTATTTAATGACTTCAATTCCCTATGATTGCAACAAACCTCAAACTTTAAGAGTAAGAGGCCAAGAATAAGGTAGATATCTGGACATTTTTTTAAACTGTTATATTTTGGATGCAAAATACTTTCTCCAAAACCATTTACATATACTATAGCAAGCTTAAAACGTTAGGTGGAGAAAGTATTTTGCATCAGAAGTATAAAATAATAATAATAATAATAATACTATAGTAGTAAAAATTAAATAAGTAAGTAAAGCAACGATTTTACAGACATTCCACTCTCTAAGTGCAATAATGTTGTCCAGGATATGTGTTACTGTGTAACAAGTGCACAGTAACATACACACTGTCAGGCATTATCGGATGCGTACAGTATAGTAATCATATTATTAATTCACTTTGCATTTTCTGGAAATTAGACAGTGTAACATAGTTTTAGAGAAAAATTAAGCAAAAAGAAGCCCATTACATTTCATAAAAAAAAAATAAAAAAGAACATTTTATTTTTGTGGGCAAGCACTCTTGCATATTTATGATTGAGGGCAGGTTAGTGTCTCATTGCTATGGAAGTCTGTATCATTGCTAGAATGACTTAGAATGAGGAAATGCTTTATACATTTTTATTTTATTTTATATTATTCTCTAACTCTGAAACTACCCAATCACTGTTTTGTATAGGAATTACTGTTGACATAGTTCCTATGTGTCTACCATCAGAGTTCCAAAGAAGTTTTTTTTTTCTTTTCATTTTTCTTCCACAGCTGATGAACCCTGGAGTGAGTTTATAAGTAAGCGGATGAGGGGCGAAGAACCCCACCCCATGGGGATACACAGATTGGTCTGCTCAAAAAAAGTTATTTTTTTAGTTTAGTCCAGCAAGTTGATGTGTACTACCCTCATTGATTCATTCATTCTGGCTGTCCCAGTGCCCCCATCCATCACCAAGTCTACCTGCTCTTTCTGCAGGTGGGATGGTGTACATCAAAATGCCTGGTCCACAGAAAGGAGTAGCCTTCAGATGTTGTTGATGAATGCAGCAGTGTTTATACATTGTGCATGTGTACTATACTAAGTAAAGTGAGAAACCACCAACTCTGTCATTTCACATTATACATGTATGTTTTATTGTTGCTTGACTGATTTGTGCCACCATGGCTGTACTGTGCATTATTTATTTTTAAAGCCGCTGTACTGGTCTTCAATCTTCCCCTGTTCACATCAGGCTTAGGCCATGGTTAAAAAGGATCCAGTGGAACAGCACACTCACCATCTCAACAAATTTAAGATGGCTAAATGAATTAATTAAATACTTACAGGATAGAGGCTGCTTGACATTATGTGGCATAATGGAGGAGTGCAGTGCTTGGTATGTATGTGGAATGCCTGAAAATAGTATACATCAATCCTTTACACATCCATGTACCTGCCTATCTACAGATATCTTGCCAGTGTTCTTAATTACTTCTTCTAATGTCCCTGAATAAACTGCACAAGCATGTTTATACGTACTAATATCTTTTAATTTCCTTTTCCACAATTAGTCATATGTAATGGTGCAAAACATGCATTACTGCATATTTAGCATCTGTCACCCCCCACAGTCATCCACTAAAACCTAATGTTACCACCCGTTCCTTCAACTGAAATAATAAGTCAGTGTACAAAGTATACATGTGAAGGACAGTGATGGAAAATCTGCCTGTATTATAGAGACATGTTTGAGTAGAAAACCATGGTTTGCTTAGGAGTTCTACATCTTGATGTGCTGTCTGAGAAAGGTTAAAAAAATGGCAGCTGTCAGTTCACTCAGACTGTGTGGAGTTGTGTTTGATTCTCAGGACTTTTGTCTCAGTATAACATTTTCTGTTCCTAGTACAATAAGGCTGCCTAAAGGGATAAGCACTTGTCTGACTAAATTATGTCACTATGCAATGCTCCTTACATGCTGACTTCCAGTGTAGACTGCAAAGTGAATACAACGAAAGGTAGGTGCATATTCAGCAACAAACAAACAAACAAGCAAACCACTTAGCATGAAGGTCCACCATTGCTTGACTCTTGACTCCATTATATCAGTGGCTGTGACCATGCAGCATTGCAGAATAACTGGTTAATGGGTCGCTGGGATGGCCTAGATGATCTTGTGGCAAGGAGTAAAGCAAGTATTAAAAAAAAATACAAAGGAAAATAACATATCCGATCACTGTGGCAAAATACAGTGCTGCTGGTATCCAATACCATAGCCTGCAAATATCAGCATCCTCTGATAGTCTGGAGCCTCGTTACCATAGGATTACCTTCTGAATGCCCAATTTGCACTACCCAGTAACTGGGAATAACAGAATGACTCACCCTTCCAAAAAAAAAAAAAAAAAAAAAAAAGGCATCCTGTAGATGTGTATGAATGTACTTTTTCATAAGTTTTTCTTAGAAGTATTGCATTTTTTGTTACACTTACTTTTTGCAGAACTCTCATGAAATAAAATGGTCTGTGCTCCTTCATACACTTCATACATATCTATTGCTTTTGAATCCTATCATCATCATCAACGACCTTCTTTTTTCCTATTTTTTTCTATATGGGGTTGAGCTATTTCATCACCATCTCTCTTTAGTCAATGCTTTTCTCCTACCTTCTTCAACATTCATGCCTGAGTGTTGCAGGTCTTCAGTCATTGATCCTATGTAAGACGTTTTTTATTCTATCAGACTAGAACATTGTGTTTTACATGGAAAATTCACTATTGCCACAGTTACAAATTCCAGTAACTTTACTTTGCTTGCTTCTGGTACAAATTGCTTTGCTTTACTCTAACACTTCACTTGCTTCAAAAAAAAAAAAATTGTGTTGTTCACTAAAATTATAAAATTGATGTAAGGATGTGGAGTAACTAGCAAATTCTGTTGGGGGAAAACAATATTCTAAAGCAAAATATTTATCATAGCAGGTTATGGCCATCTTGCCTTAGATATAGAGGAAAGACAACCACACTAAAGTTTTAAAATATTAGTTAGCTAGGAAATTCCTGAAAAGTTCTAAAAATTGAACAAAGTTTAACTTTTCAAGTGTGCCGTTTTGTAGTTAACCATTGTGTAGTTAACTGCTGATGTGTGATAAAAATTCACTCATGTGGGAGCTTTTGTTACTTTCTGAAACTCATTCTTAAATGTGCTGTACTATTTTTACAGTCAGGAAAAAATAAGCCTGCACATTTTGAATTTAGCTATGGTGCAGCAGCAGCAGCCATTTCTGCAGACTGCATCCCGAAAAGTAATCAGGTCTACAGAGGAAAAGAGATGAAGTGTTGCTGCCCCCTGCAGGTGGTATGCAGTATAGGCTGAAAAGCACAACATTGCATTGTTGATAGCTTGTAGATGGTCTAGTCACAGGGAGAATACATAATAGTCTGTTGTTCCTTCATTTGGTAAACTGTGGCATGTGTTTTGCACCTTGTTTTGCAATATGTTATCAGTTTTATATTCTTCTGGTAGAGTACTTCATAGGTAAATGCTAGGCTGTCATTCTGCAAATTATTACATGTCAAGCCTACAACTAGAGGTCAGAATAAAACCCTGTACCTGTGAAGTAGAGACCTTAACTATTATGCCAAACCTACCACCTTAACATCATTCTGTGCAATAGGTAAATGCAGACTGCTACATGCCTAAGTAATAACCAGTTAACGATCAAAGGTCAGAATCAAAGACTGTACCTTATGTCTGTGAGACATGTAGCTTCACCATTATGACAATCCCCTGTCCACGGTGTGAACATTGCTTTGTTAAAACAAGTTACCATGCTCTTTCAATATATTGTTTTTTTCCTCTGATCTTGTGAAAATTACTTGTAAAAACAAGTAGTAGGATTGTATTATGTTTTTTTTCCTTTCACGTAAGTGCATTGTTCAAGCAAAACCGAAGCAAAAACAGCAAAGTTGTATACATTTAATTTAGAAAATTGTAAGGTAAAAGCTTATCACAACTAAATTGCCACCTTGTAAATCCATTTAAGCTAATCTTCATTTTGGCTGTCTGAGTTTTGAATGTTAAGCATTAGATCTGATTTCATAGTATTCCAAATGCAGAAATAATCAGGACTGATAAGGTGGGTGTTAGAGATATTAGATGTTCTATACCTTATTTTACCTGCAGCTCGAATGCTGCTATGAGATCCATTACTGTGATCTATGCCTGTAATGTTTGTTTCAATATAGGAAGCTAATCTAAAGTTTGAGGTTGTGTGATATCAACCACATTTTTGTTCACTGTTAAAGTAAACTTTGTTGTCATACAGATCAACACAGATAAAAAAGTGTGTATCTCTGCACTTTACCGAAGGAAGATTTAGAAAAATTTAAATGCCTCGGTAGTTTGTGTGTGTGTGTGTGTGTGTGTGTGTGTGTGTGTGTGTGTGTGTGCGTGTGTGTGTGTGTGTGTGTGTGTGGTTGGGTACTTTTTTAACTGTACATGTGAGTAATGGTGTTGCAAATGCATGTGTGCAAATGTGTGCATTTTAATCTCTCTCTCTCTCTATATATATATATATATATATATATATATACAAACATGCACATTTATATATATATATATATATATATATATATATATATATATATATTTGTACATATACAGTATATTCATTGTTATATTATTTCTTGAAGTAAATATTCCTATAAAAACTAGAGCTCACGCCTACAGTAGTCAGTACACTTGCTGAGATTTCTTTCCAGGTACGTCATTGTTATCCAAGCTCATGCTCACTCCTTTTTTTCTTTTCTGTAATGTATTTCTGCAGAGCTGTCCTGAGGGAGTATTGCCACAAATCGCACAGATTGTATAGCCATTCATAATCAGGCTCCACTGCTGTGAATAAGCACAGCTGCAGTGAAATATCAGAACTGCAAGTAAAAGCTATTTCATTTTTTTTTGGGGGGGGGGGGTTGCAGGACTATCTGGCTGAATACTCAAGGCCTTCCTAATTTTAGAATAAAGCTTTTTTTCTCTGTTGGAAGATTATCATTAAATATGCTCTTCACTAAAATGTTCTGTCAAGTGACTTGCCCTGCCATGTATCGAGGAAAGTGTGAACATTGACAGTAAGAAGTTGCTTTCTGTTAGAAATGCACTGTAATGATAATGAAAGACTAAAAGTCTATGATGGTGTGAACACACACACACACACACACACACACACACACACACACACACACACACATACCACAATTCATTTAGAATGGGTAAAATGGCTGGTAGTACAGCTGGAATGCAATTGTTCCTTTCTTCATAGCAAATATCTACTGAGTTAAAAAGTGAATTTATGTGCAGTCATGAAAACAAATGATCCATTTTACATGGGGAAGCAAATGTTAACAAGCTTGCCACTGAGGTAGCAAGAAATAAATGAGACAAGTAACCATTTACACAGCCGGGAGCACAAAGGGCAGAACCACTGCTCCTAGAGGGAACATTCTTTATGGTAGCCATATGTAGCTTCTCTGCAAATACTGAGAAGCAGAAAACAGAGTCACAGAATGGAAAATAACCCATTTTCTTGGGCTGAAATATTAGGAATAGTGATGTCTTTTAAAGCATAGACTAATAATACATTTACAAACAGTGCAAATACACAAGCTGTCATTCTAAATAGAGAAAACATTTTCCATGCCTTACAGTGATGATTCTAAATCTTTTTTTTTTGTTAGTTTGCAGAAAAGCAAAACAAAAGCAGATTCCCAAGAGACCTTACAGAATGTAAAGTAAAACCATTTTGGTGGCATCTGCTAGAAAAAAATAAAACTTCTCATGTTATATTTGCAGACATTTCAAATGACTCATCATTGTGCCTTGTTTATATATTTCTTCAGAGTAACAGACATTTCAGCTCAGAAGATCAATAGTACATAACACAAAGTTTTTTTTTTTAATTTTAGTTTATTTTAATGCAGTTTTACTTAAAGTCAAAATTAACAGTTTTGCCCAAGTATTGTATCATGTTTTATAGTAACTCTGCATCTTATAGGTAGACATTATTGAGTGATCTAGACAAAATGGCTTTTTTTTGCCAGTGTGCAATGAAGTAAAATTCCTGAACTTTAGCCATGTTTCTTTTTTTAACAATCTCTTTATTGACTTTTCTTAAATGACATTTCCATTGAGTACAATACCAAGAACAAACATATCCGACAGGAAAACAACTATAGCTAGATAACAGTGTTAAGTACAATGAAATATAATGGAGTGACAGGATGGTGCAATCACATATGATTAGCAAAAAAGTTGAGAAAAATATTAAATCATTCAATAAACTATATACATATGTACGGCTTGCCAATAAAACACAATCATTATCAGAACTGTACCCATATTTCTAATAAAACAAAATAACAATGCTTCTGCTGATGGGTATGAATCTGTGTGGAATGTTTGTGACAGTGCATGAAACGACACACTCCTGACTACTAGCAGTACAAAGAAGAACTAATAAATAGCAAGCAGGAAAAACAGTCTGATGTACCTCCAGGAGCTTGTATTCACTAATAGGCTTGGTTGCTCAGCATGTTTTAAGATGAGTAACTAGTGTCATGCTTTTAGTCTTCTGATTGTGGAAAGGCTAACTTTCAGAATTTTACTCGCTTTGATTACGGCTGGATGAAACTACTGTAACGGTTATCTTCACAATACATTCTTTGTATGCTGGAGCTTGGGGGACCTGTTATCATATATAAATCAGATGATCGTCATATAATTGTCTTCCAGCAATTTTTTGAGCCATGAGTGTTTGAGCATTTACAAGCTTCCTCGACATAATTACCAGACCAGGGATATATCTGTGATTCCAGGTACACTGATCTAAGTTTCTCTGGAATATGTGAATGGAAGAACTGTGATTCACATGGATGGGAAGCCTGTTTCACAGAAGTATCAGCCTCTGAGACACATACTTGTATCTCCAGCATGCCTTATTTATGTTGCAGATGAGGCTTGGGTCCTTGGAACAGGTGTTTTGGTTGCTATTTGTTTTGCAGATATGCAACAGGTCCAGTAATACTGGATTATCGGATGGTTTGTAGGCCAGGCATAGATTACCTGTCAGCATCCTGTAAGGATACTAAGTATAAGGACAAAGCTTTTGGGAGGTCTGCATAGGACTTTTTTTCTATACCGTGTATTCTTTACCTCTGTAGATGATCCAGTTGTTGCATATGCCTTGTTAGGAATATACCAAAGGGAGCATTGTATTCAATGATTGGTCCTATGTGAGTACAGTACAACAAAACAATGGCATCTTTGGACCTAGATGCCATAACCATTGCTTGTAAGTTGTGATAGATAGAATAATATCCTCGCTACAGCCGATATATGATGGTCAAAGGCCAAATCACTGTCTACATGGGTTCCCAAATACCTGACTACTGGTTCCATTCTTATTAGTAATGTATTGATTTCCAAGGTGGCCAGATTTCCAAAAGCTACTATTACGCACTTCTTGGCAATGAGTTTTAGACAGTGACTATGGCACCATTTTAGTCTGTGTCAGACTTTCTTGGTGGGTGTTTGTGTCTTGAGGATATTTGTGTCATCTGTGAAAAAGATATGCTTTATTTTGGATGTGGTAACTGTTACAAGGCAGTAACTCTAATCCTAAATCCCTTAAGTTACCATTAACAGAAAATGTTAACACATGCTGGTTCTTTTGCAAACTTGCAGATGTGCAAATTAGAGTTTACACTATTTTTTCTGTTTTCCACACTTATGAAACAATAGGGTTAGTATTTATAAGATGGGTGCATGGGACAAAGTCCATTGCATGAGGAAGGCATGGGGGATTGCCACCATGGGAAAAATATTTTAGCAGTTATTTCATCCTCTGTTTTAGTTAGTATTTCATTCAACAAATTTATTACATCTTGTTTACCCATGGGATCTTTATTTCAAGGACTTGTAGTGTACTTGTCTAAATTCCAAATCATTTGCTATGTCTATTATTAGGATTATAAAAATGTCAGATGGCATATTTAATCCATCAAGGTGTTAGTAGTAATTCTTCAGCTAACATTGGCAGTTTCATCTTAAGTCTAGTAGGGACTAAGATTGGGCAGGACTTCGCAGAGCAGCACCTAAAATGTTTTGAGTCCTCCTTAGCACCACCCGTCTGTTCATAGTGCTTGGCATTTAAGGTCCCTTATCCAGATCGTTTTAGTAATATGTTGAAGATGGGTCCCACTGATCAACAGACCGAGGCTGCTAATCTTTTGATTACAGTTTCTGGTATTGAAGTTCACAATTGCTGTTCCTGTGGATAAGTTGCTATATTCTCAATGTCTGACAGGTAAGCACATTCATTTTTTTTTCTTTTCTTGACAGAAGCATTTATGTTTTGAAGTATTGCAATACTAGTCAGGTTCTCCTCTGCCCTCTCAGCTTAGTCACCATTTTACACTGCAGTTATGTATGCTGGTGTTTTTATTTTAAGGAGTGTTTAGCTCTTTGTCAGGATGGAAATGAAACACACCGCTCAGTCCTCCAAAACGTGCCACAGCAGGGCAAGCACACAAAGTGAGTTAAATATTTAGGAGTAGAAATTTTCTGAGGATTGTTTGGAGGTGGAAAAATGTCAGATTATGCTTGCTACAGAGTCCTCTTCTATGCATTCCTTTCTATAAGCATCTCCAAAGATTCAGTTAATACGACATTAGAAGTACATAGAGCTTCAGTACCTACTGCTAAAAACAAATCAGCTTATGATTCATTTGTGTTTAAACCTGCTGCAGTCCTGGATGAACGTTTTGTTAAGCTTGTCTTTCCTAGGTCTAAGCACATTGAAAGCGTAGTTCTGTTGAGATGAACACCCCTTCCTCAATCTGAAAGCATGTCTTCTTTGATTTCTGATCCCAAACTTCATAGCCTTCCCCCATCCCTTGTCCATCTAACAGGTCACTTAAGTCTGGGATGGTCCAATTGGACCACAAAAGAATGTGGTAAGCAGTTTTAATGTCCTGTAGATCTGGTCCTAGGCATCTTATCCTAATAGCATTGATGACTTGAGAGAATCTTCTCTGCCTACCTTTTCTGATCTGAGTTCTGAAACTAATTGAGGATTCTTCAGTTCACATTTCCTTTGATGCAGTCAGTCAACCCATTGATGTTGATAAATCAGTCAAGGTTGATACCCTTGGCCTTGATAGCTGCAATGTCAACTGTAGTTTGCCATCAGTTTAGATGTTTCTGTCTTTTTTGAATTACTGCTGCCATCAACACTGACAGACAATCTGCAGGGTTCATCCATGACACTATTTCTTGTCTGAGAATTCTGACCTTTGAGTAAGCTTTCCTATATTTGATGTCAAAGTCACAGACCTCATCTTAAAACATTAGTGTTGACCAATCAGTTCTTGGAATGAGGTTGACCTTCTTACCTTTGACCACAAGTCTAACATCATTCAGCTTCAGTCCCTTGGGGACCAGTGATATCAGCCTTGAGTTTGGGAGTATTGCCAATTTTGACACGAATGTTGCAGGTTTCCCTGCATAAATCATCATAATCAACAATTCAGGTGATAGGCCAGTGATGACCCTTAACTGTTCTCCCTGTTTTCCATTCCCTCTACACTAGGGCAGATACACTAGAGAGTCTTGGCAGGACGTAGTTCTGATGCTTGGATTTCAGTTCCCCCTTCATTAGATTCTCCTAGTGCAAGGCCCAGGATAAAGCCAAATGGAAGAGGAAGGATTTCAGATCTGCTTAAGATCCTCAAAAAAACCCAATGAGCCCAAATTTTGAGAAGTTCTCTAACTCATGTAGAGAAAGGATAAGTGGCTCCAGTTCACTCCATCTAAGTCAGAACTCTTCATTGCAGAGGCCTATTGGTTCCCTTAGGTCATCTTCTTGACTGGTTCCTCTAGTGACAAAATGGCACAGCAGACCACAGAAAATATATGGAAGAACTACAGTGTGGTGATTTTCATCCTGAAGATCCCCAATACAATTCTCTGACCACCAAAGCTGGTTGCAAAACCTTTTGATGGACTACATAGTTGGCTGCTCTTAAGAAGTTTTTAATAGAATCTAGAACAGAAGATGCTGTAAAAGGAATAATTAGTAAAGGTTATAAAATATTGCATGATAATTATAAAACTCAATTAGAGGAGCTCAGAAAGGATTGGGAAGAGAGATTGCATAAACAATTCACAAACAGACAATGGGAGGATATATGCATATCTCCCAAATATCCAACAAGGTCTAGAAGATTTAGGATCTTTGCCTGGAAGTGTTTACATAGGTATTTTTATACCCCAAGTAGGCTCCAAAGAATTTTTCCTCAGATTTTTCCTCAGGTGGATAGCAAAATGTTGGAGGTGTAATGGGCAAAAAAGATGTGGCTGGGAACATATTTTAGCTGGCAGATGTTAGGGATTCCCTACAGACTGCTCTGTTGGAGATGTTGGGTGAGCAGATTGGATTGACTGGGGATATTACTTTTTTGATTTATGATACAGAATCGGAATTTCCTAGACATAGTGGGGCCTTGCTGAGTCTAATTACGGTGGCTACCAAAAAAGCAGTTACTAGAAAATGGAAATCAAAGTCTAGACCAACTTTACTAGAAGTAGTGAATATAGTAACACAGATAAAACAACTGGAATTGGGATATTTAGAAAAGGGAGGGAGGGAACAAATTACATAGAAAAATGGGAATTATAAGAACAATATATGCAGAGCAGGAACGATGTTTAAGAGGCAGGATTTGAATGAGCCATATAATGCTTAACTGACAATGACTGGATCGATTATAAGTGATGTATAATGTTTGTGACTACAGTTGTTTCAGTGGTGTCTGTGATGTATACTGTTTGCAACTAAAATGGTGTCATGTTGTTTATTTTCATTTATATAAATGTAAGATTGCCTGTGTCATTTGTGAAAATTTAATAAAGATGTTCATTGGCAAAAAAAAAAAAAAAAGAGAACCACTAGTCATGGCTATCCATCTTCCTAATAGAGTTGTATGTGATGGTCAGACTCAAGAAGCAATTTTTTTCCTTCACTCTCTCACATGTTTTAGACTGCATGATACACATACTTAGGTTTATAGATAGTTAAATTATGAAACTTCTAACACTGTGGAAGGTTTGTCAAACTCGAAACCGAAAATCAAATTGCAGTGTCAGCTGTCAACCTTTGGTTTCTATTCTGACCATACATCTTGCACAGAGAGTGGTGGGTGGGTCAGCAAAGATGGACTATACAGGATTATGGATTCATTGCAATAGCTGTCACTGACTGACGTTAGCAAAAATCCTAAGGCAAGTTAATAAATGTCTCATTTGATGGAATTTTATTGTTTTGTCCTAAGGTAAAACCTAAGCTGGAAAAGCAGGGCACTGATATGTTCTCTAAGTCTAGGGTGAAAGTCCAGAGTTCATATCATCTCATTTTCTTGGAATAAGCAGAGTCCACATCAGCTTAGGTTGTTGCATTCCCAAAAGAGAAGTTTGCGAGATTCAGCAAGGGCAAATTCCAGAATGGTTGAGTTAACTGAAAGAAGGACACTTTCAGCAGAACATCTGTCGTGGAAGCTGCTCTACCCTTTTGTCCCTTCCAGAAACCTCAAAAACTGTTGCGACAGCAGCCAGTCACTTTTTTCCCCAATTTAGTCATCCCACTCTCAGGCTGCAGGGAGCCAGAGTGTTTCCTTACTTGGACAACTGACTCCCAGCAGCCTCAGCTGTGAACACTTTTGATCTCTCCAGAAAATTGCATTAGAGGATATTCCAGGTCTTAGGATTAACAGTGCATTTTGCAATATCATACATAACTCTTACACATCTGGTAACCTTCTTAAGCTGCACTCTGTCTTGTACAACCTTTCTTCCACTGAGCAAGATTTTGTCCATATAATCAATGCTATTGCAACTAATCAACACAATTTTGTTTCAGCTTCAGTCTGTCTTGAAGCAGTAGGCCTATTAGCATCTACTGTGTTCTCGATAGCCTGCACCATATTTCATAGGATAGTTCTTCACTGGACCCCATCAGTTCAATGAGACCGACTTTTAGATCCTCTAAATGTTTGGATCAGAATATCCAGGAACTACATGATAGCATTTTGCTTGGTGGACTCAATAATTCAGTCATTCTCTGGATGGAGCTTTCCAAGCTGCTATTCTCCTGATAACTGTGACTATGGATGCCTCTGCTTTAGGGTTTTTGGGAATATTATTTGAAGCAGACTGTTAAATTGTTTGCAGTCAATCCTCTAGGGCACTGCCTGCACATCAACATTTTGTAAATGAGGGCCCTCCTTCCCAGCTTGCAGGTGTCCAAGGACTCCCATTCCTCTGGTGTGATTACCATTCACTTTGCATCATGTTAATGGTTTGGTATATAAACAATTATGGTGGGAACTCACCTGTGTCAGGAAGCCCTGAGAGTGTGGCAAGTGGCAGTTTGGTTCGAGTTGCTTTTTCATTTCTTCTCATATCCTGAGCTAAGTCAGCCCTCTAGCTAACTGGTTCAGCTGCTTTCTTCTGATGCTGCACAATAAACATTATGTTAGTCAGTCAGTAGCCTGGACTTTTCTACCATTGAAGGAAGCCTTTCTAAGATCTATTTGCTTTCTTGACCTCCAACAGGTGTAGCAGCTTCAGTTCCTTTATTCATCCCTCTGGAAGATGTCCAGTAGATGCATTCAACTGGAAGTGTCACAGTGTATTTCTTTACACCTATACCCCACTCCCTCTTCTTCCCAAGTTTCTAGAGAAAGCCAAGTACTGCAAGATTATTGTAATTGTAATAGCCTCCTTTTGGCTAAGACAGGTATGGCTCATCTTGCTTTTCCTAAACTCTCATATAGATCTCTCCATCTGAAAACCTTCAAGAGCATT
This sequence comes from Protopterus annectens, assembly GCF_019279795.1. Taxonomy (NCBI): domain Eukaryota; kingdom Metazoa; phylum Chordata; order Ceratodontiformes; family Protopteridae; genus Protopterus; species Protopterus annectens. The sequence continues at coordinate 542,126,350 of NC_056728.1, read as the reverse complement.
ATGTCTCACTCAACTGACAAGACAGATTCATACCTTCACTCCTTCAGGCTAATCACTTGGCTTCTTCAGTTCCCATCATGGCCATTGCCTCTTTGTACAATGAGAGGGTGGTCAATATTCTTACCTCTGTCCAAAGGGAAGGTAGAAAGAATACTTGCGGTAGCAAATGGTCCTGCTTTTCTTTATGGGTTACTAACAGAGACTAGATCGATTTACTGTGTCTGTTCCTAACATCTTGGTGTATTTGTCACAGATTTTCAACTCAGGACTCTGTTTCCCTTTAATTAAGGTTAGCCTGACAGTTATATATACCCACAAAAAACAAAAGAAGCAGCACGAGCTGGATAAGAAATAATTTCTTTACTGGATTCTGGTACCTCGGCCTTCGCCTTCACATGGAATAATGTTGTAAAGTACAAACCAGTATAAATACACACCTTGCACAATCAATCATGACAATTAAACAATTAATCAATCAGAAATAAATACTTCACTTTAAAGAAATATACATACATATAAATAAATAAACTCATATATATATATATATATATATATATATATATATATATATATATATATATATATATTAATATATAATAAATGGAATGTATGTGAAAGAGGGATGGCTCAACTGTCAGTGTTATGAAGTGATGTTACTGCCACTAGTGTAACCTCTAAGTTGTTAGGATGTCACCCACTATGCCACCATTATGGGTGGCTCCAGTGGAGGTTTGAATCCTAACACTGCCATCAAACAAGGGTGAAGTAGCAGCAAAACAATGCATGCACCTATTACAATACTTAATTCACAAAATACAGCATAGCCTCAAGAGAATAAAGATGATATTGTAATGCTGTCCTAGGCATGGCCATTCAACATCAACATCAACACTCAGAATGGACTGCACACAGGTCACTTACTAGCTGAATCTTTGGGCAACCAACCCAAGCCTCTTTCTCATTGTTGTCTCCAAGAAACATTGTCTTGCTGATTCCCTTTATAGATGAAAACTGCCTTTCTTAAAATTATTATTTTTCATCCATGCACACAATTCATAGGAAAGGCATCCAGAATTCTCCAGGTCCCCAGAACCTTTTCCTGGCATGGTAGTACTGCCAACTCCCTGGAGTAACCAAGGCTTGCAATTAGCCGCTAATCTAAATTTAAGCCAAATATGAAATCATGCTAATTTGCTTCTCTAACTGGTAGGTGGCCGAAGCAATCAAATGGTAGACAAGTCACACACAACATATTCACCAACATTGTAAATAATGATTATTCTCGTCACAGGTAAATACCAGTGAATGCATTTTCATATAATAATCACATAACAGATGCCTGCTAAAAGATCGCAAATGTGAGTAAATTAATTTTAGTTAAATAATACAGATTAAAAGAAATTTAGACTTCCACACACAGAAAATTAAAATAAAAGGCAATAAAACTGACATGAAGTCTACAAAAATGGATGGTCCAGATACCTAAGTTCCGTAATTATCTCCTACTCTAGAAATACTGTCGATGAGTGTCATAGTGATCACAGATGTGTTCAGCAAGCAGAAAGCACCATTTTATTGCATATCTTATAGCATTGCATAGCATGTCACACAGTTGTATACAATTATTTCCCCAGCCTTTAATGTTCGTAACATAATATATTCCTGTTGCTGGACCAGAGAAAAAGAAGTAGTTATGCTAGTATTAATTGTCAAAGCAACATTTCTTAGGAATTCAATCCTATTCATATCAGTTCTACAAGAATAGGAAATGCCTTCCTTCTTTCCTTTGACTGTACCCTGGTATCTTAGTTGCTACATTTACAAGAGAAGTCTGAAGACCCTACATACTTCAAAATATGTTCTGTGTTCTTTTATATTAACAAAGACAAAAGTTACAAATTCTTAAGCCATGAGAACAAATACATTGATGTCAAATGAACAAAAGAAAAGAGAGGAGAGAAAAAATGTATTGTTATTTTAATCTTTTTCCCTTTAGCTTGGCATTACCCTTGGCATCAAAGAAGGAACAAATTCATAGGGAAAGCCTCCTGAATTTTCATTTCATTTTCATTCAAGATATTAGGTTTCAGACTTTTCATATCAATCATTTCTACTATTCTAACCTGATGCATAAAATGTTATCAAAAATATGACAACAATCCTGCATTCTACCAGAATAGTGGTCATATTGCAAGATTTCTTAAAAAAAAACTTGTTTGGTTAACATGTATGCTGCCACTTGGTCATAACTGAATACTTTCTCAGGGTACTTCAAATTGGGCAATCTCTCTAGCTCTAGGTCTTCCTTTGTGACACCATTGGTCAGGGCACTCTTTTTTTGAGAAACCATAACAACATATCTGCACTGTCACCATAACAAAGATCTGCACTGTCAGTTTCATCTCCATCACCAGCCCCGTCCTCCTTTCCTCATGTTGGACCTGGCCAAGTCTTTATTCTTGAGTGGTTTTGAGTAGAGAAAATTGCTTTTGGTTTTATTCCATGTTTTTCATGGGCTGTCAGAGATCCTAAGAAAAATTGTTAGATGAAGAGCATTATAGGTAGAGATAATGGTCTAAGGTATCCAAGGAACGATTTAGGTGCCAGGCTGTTTGTCTAAATCCAGCCAGTTTTAGTCAAATTGATGATGCACATGAAACTGCTAATGCAGATATGTCATTATGGTAAGCATGTAACGTTCATTTCTTACTAGACTACTACTACTACTGGCTGCTTCAAAGCCATTTGCTTTATTTCCTAATATTTCATACAGTACTTTAAAGACATGCAGGTAAGTGCGTGTGTGAATGGGTGTGCCTTCTTTGAAGGTTGGGCTGGTAACCCGGCACCGTAAAAGTTCACTGCCAATCATTAGCGGACCAGAGTTCTGCTGTGGCGACCCCTAACCGGGAAAAGCCGAAAGACATTACTTTTACTTTGTTAAATATATTTTTAATAAAAATGCAGGACATTCCACATACATTTATTTTTTTTCTGTTTTTCTCCTATGCTTTTCACTTAATTGTTTATATGTCTTGTACAGCGCACATGCTAATAGCTTAGCATAAATAAATAAGCATCAGGAGTGCATCTTATATTTATGCTAATTTATGGATTGTTTTCAGATGCTAGTGAAGAAATGTTTTCATTTAGATTGCAGCACTGTGACAGTTAAAAGAAATAACAGTATCTAAAAATAGAAAGCTTAAAGAATAATGTAATATGGTAATAAAACATAAATGCAGTTTAAAAACAGAAAACATAAGCAATTACGTAATATGGTAGTTGAAGAAATTGTAATGGTAGTTTAAAAAACTAGAAAAACATAAAGAACAGTGTATTGTGGTGGATAAGCTTAACAGGAGAGAATGGTGACAGGAAAGAATGAGCCAAATGTAAACAGGAATACCCGTGATAAAAATGAACACAGATTCCCCCAGTGTCCTTGCAGAAAGAATTGTGGCTTGAATGTATTTATTAAGTGAAAGAAGTGGTTTCTATTGTCCCTAATGAGTTTCTTACAGTGTCAGGCCTATCATCTGCATGTTAACTGGGAACTGCTTAGTAGAGTTATTTATAGCCTAGTGCTGTTCGTACATTTCTGCAGCTTGCTGTTCTCATGATTAGTACTTTATTAATGCTTTCCTGTGGTGCCGCCACTTTTTATACAAATAGGTTTTTTATGCCTATTTGTAGAGCAACTGTGAATGCTAATGCTGGCACTATATCTTTTACAGAGAAAGGAAACAAAATGCCATCAGGCTAAGGAACAATCCCACGTTTTCATGCTTTTTTTTTTTTTTTTTTACACAAACTAATCAGGGTTTGCAGAGGTTATAAACATCACAAGGTCTCTTGTGATTTTGTTGCTGACTCATACATTGTAACATGAGAGTAATTATCTTAAACAGGCATCAGTGCAATCTTGGATTAATTTGTTGTTCATATTGTAGAATTACAGACAACCCAGTCAGTCCGTGGATACAACACTGTAGGTTTCTGAAAGCCCGACTTTTATAACTCTAGTTTATGCACATTTTTTGTATGATTTAGTCTCATAATAATGGCATGAGAAAACTAAACTGGGGCTATGAGACTGTATCCAGTATCAGATATTTCATGGAGAACCTGAACTGCGGAACACTGATTGCTAGAGCAAGTAGTCAATCAAAAGAAACAGCAGGGTTGAACTATTAACCTGTTTATTTCACTGAAATCATAAAATATGGTAAGATCAAGTTTTTTAAGGGTTGCATTTGACTTCATGGTTCACAGAGTGGAACATTACACAATTCATAAATTCGTCTTCTAACTTCTGCTAAAAGGACAATTAAACATCCAAGATTTCCACAACAAGATCTGCATAAGCCAGTCTGATCTTTTCCCTGGAGCCATCATGCTATAAATGCATTAACTACTATTGTATGTTATTTCTCTATTCAATAATTAGCCAATTTCTCTCTTTTTTGTGTTAAAATGTTATCTACACGTAATAAATATTTAAAAATATTTAAAAATCATGTACATATGCTCATGTACAGATGTTTTTGCCCTGCAATCAAAATGTACATCATGTGTAACTTAAATGTAGAGCTTTTCTCCTGGGAGCTCCTCTGAAAATGTGTTTCACCCAGTCAGACTTTTCCCAGTGAACAAAGACAAATAAATAAATAGTATCTTTCTTTGCAGGATATCTTCTGAATGAGAAAAGCACACTTAGGAGTGAGACATCATACAGAAGATTAAATAACTGAAGCATTATGAACTGCTGCTTCTAATATGCTGGATTGGAGTTGTTATATCTGAAATGGCAGGGTTCAGTTAGACTATAGCTGGGTACATCCTATACTTTCACACCATGCTGACTGTGTTCCAGAAGTACAGGAGCCTTCCTTGCACAGCACTATTGGAGACTGTTTTTGTTCATGTGATATTTTGTTAGAGAAGAGCCTCTAGTACCTCTAGGTAAATCCTAGCCTTTGACCTGTAACCTCCTCACTGTTTCATTAGCACATTGCATTGGTCCATATACAATGATACATTTAGTAGCAGGAAGACATGACATGATACAAATAAGCTGTATAATAATTTCTGAATAGCAGCAAGATTGTTGAATTTCGTCTAAGAAGTCTCAGTAATCCAAGATTAGAACAAATAAGGTGCACAGTATCTCCCGTCATGCACATGAGTGTAAACAGATTAATAAGTGCACATTGTGCTGTGAATTATTTGGCCAAGCCTGTCTATCTTTAACAAAACTTTGTCCAAGACAAAAGGAGATTATTTATTAATCCCATTCACTATTTAACACTGTATGTTGTTCAATTATTCATATATCGCTAACTGCCCCCTCAGGCCCTCCCTGTAAGTTTTTCCTACAATAGCTCCAATAGTCCACTCACAGTATTAGCCTTTCCTAGGTATTTGCTTTTTTTCCTTTAAAAATGGTGACCTCAGAGGTGAAACTGATAGCTGTATGGGGTCTGGATGAGTACGAACCCTCAGACAGAGGTACTTAAGGCTAGCTGCTGTAACAAGAATTTTAGACAGCTGTCTGCTCCAATATTCATTCTGTGGTTTTGTGCATCTGTGGTGGAAAGTCTGACATTTATTGAGAAAATTATATCTTAATGAATTCTCTGAAGCATCTTCTTCTTCAAATTGTCTGAAGCACAATTATAAAAAAAGAGAAAAATCAGGTAAATAAACATGCATAGTGAGAATTATGCATTGTACATGACTTGAAGCAAAAGTTTTAGGGTTTCACACACGGTATTTATTTGCTTACCCTTAAGAGTTGAACCATGCTGTCATGGAGTTGTTATGATACCAAATCTCACAGATGGCGTAGCATAAAGATTTCTGAAAATTTTGCATAACAATGTTGTATAAAATTACGATGACATACAAAGATTTTCAGAATGGACAGTCAGAGATTCCAGCAGAATAAATTTAATGTGTGACCTTCCAAATGCAGTAGCATAGAATTCTTGCTGGCCCCGTTTTCATGCCGTTCTTTGCATTCACTTGATATGCTGCTCTTATTTAATTATGACACCTGCACATCTATTGGCTGACTGACTGATCTGCAAAGTGTGCACTGATTTAAGAGTGGATTCATTTACTCTGGTCATTCAATATTTACGTTTTCAGTGATGCTGTATGGAAATCATGACACTTTGTATGTGTACATACCCGTTCAGAACAAATTATTTGCTTGATTAAGATGCAGTTCTGTTTTATACTAGATTTTAAGACGGTTTCCTAAAGAAGTAATACTCGAAACCATCATCATCTGAGTATTTGTATCATAATTACTATTATTTTTTTTTCATTTTATGCACACAGATATAGGCATCAAGGTAACTTAAGCATTAGTCATTAGACTAAACTAATATTGACAGTTTACCACAGGAAGGTGCTTCAGTGTAATATTTACCAGCAGTTCATCTGCTTAAGTATTATATTGTTTTATTTTTTAAATGGTTCTTCTTCCTTACCCAGGTCACACCCCACGTCCAGTGGGTAGTTTCTGTCACTCATTTTTATTTCTCTAATCACATTGTATGCTTCTGTTCAAAACAGCAGGCTGTACAGAGCTGTACTGTACTGAAATGGTTTATGGCCTTTCCTGATTCACAGAGAACATCTAGATGATGCAGTGTTCTCAACATTCCTTACACAGTTGAACAGTAAGTTCGTGGAGTACTGCAGTACTGTCTGGCTCATTTCAGGAAGCCTGGCATTAAAGGCTGTCATCAGCTCATGATAAGTAATAATACACAGCAATCAGCTCTGCCCGAGACTTATGTCTTAGCTGAGTTGTTCTGGCTCAGAGGCACTGCATTTTCACAAAGCACAAGAGCACTGAGGTACAGTTCTGCATGGGCAGCAGACTGCTGCCCCTTAAAGTTCATGTCTCCATTTCTTATGCCTTGAAGAGATGCCTTAATCCAGTTTGTTTTGCCATTCCTTTGCTACTGTTTGATAGGCAGTTATCACATGAATGAAATATTATTCTGTGTTTTCAAATCCCATCTCAGTGAAAAAAGCATTAATACTTAAGAAGGCAAAGAAATATTTTGTCACACACTATCACCTTTGCTGGATATCTGCACCAAATGTCCCTATTTTACATACTTAAAATAAGTTTTGCGGAGGAGATGATACTTCCCACTGTAAAACTGAAGCAGTTTATATAATATCTGGGCATAAGACAGGATACTGCTTGTCTGATGCTGAAAGCAAAAAGCATAAGAAGTACTTATATAGAATGTCTTTGTATATAATTTAAATATGGATTATGAGGCACGATATGTCATTGAGCAACAAATAAGCGCATGGTGACAGCATGGGTGTATACTACGTTTATCAGGTTTTTTATGACCTGAAAGACAGCTTCGGATTCAACATGATGAAGTGGGTACATCATTCACAAGAAAAGGTCTTCACATGTTAGAGCCTGACTCATTCACCATCTGAAGCCCTCTGTGAGATAAATAAGTCGGTAGTGGCAGATCAGCATCAGATATCGCTGATAATGAAGAAAAGAAGAGTTTATGGTACTGTCAAGACAGGTGTTATGACCCTTAGCTTCCAGTTGTCAAGGGCTATCATGTTAGTGACCTGTGGACAGAATAAGGGTATTAAATGTGAAAGCACTTACAGAAAGCAATTCTCAGTACAGGCTCTTTTACAGAACTAGATCGCATGCTGGGCCTTTTTGTTAGAGGACATCATTGCTTTATAAACACCTCTGCTTACAGAGGTTAATTTATTGGGCTTCATCAACCTTTTGTAGGCTGCAGTGGTTAATGAGATAGTTCTCTTACTTTGCATGCTTTTTGCAAAAAAGTGATACTAACCAGTAGAAACCAAAAGGACAATGTAGTAAAGCTAGACCTTCCACTGTGGGATTCCCTAAACTTCTTGTAATAGAGGCCGCATGGGATATATGCAAGCAACCCTTTAAAGATATTCGGTGTTTGAGGTATATAGCAACTCCGAATGTCCATGTCTTTTTTCTTTTTAAGCCTATTAATGACCAAATACAGGCCAATAATGCCAAACCCCACCAGTTATAGGCATGCATGTTTGAGCCTTCTTATGCATAATCAGTACAAGATAAGTGGAATGTTTGGCTAGCTTTTAGAAACACAGGTTATCATACCCAACTGATATCCATAATCATTAAGGTGTCTGCAAAATATCCTAACTAACAAACTAAAACAATGAGTAAAAGGTTACATAGAAAAAAGAATCAGTAAAAACCAAAAGAAAAATCTAGCAAGGCTAGACTTTCCACTGTTTGATTTCTTAAACCTCTTATATTAGAGGCAACATGGGATATATGCAAATGACCGTTTAAGGGCATCAGGTCTTTCAGCTATATGGCAATTCTGAATGTCCATGACTTTTTTCTTTTTAAGTCTACTAATGGACAAATTCAGGCCAATAAAGCCAAACCCCACTAGCTGTGTCTTTTTAAGTCTATTAATGGACAAATTCAGGCCAGTCTACACTCCACTTATGCTGTGCCGACGATGCTATAAGAAGGCTGAAACATGCATGTCCACAACTAGTGGGGTTTGGATTTATTGGCCTGCATTTGTCCATTAATAGACTTAAAAAGAAAAAAGTCATGGACATTCAGAATTGCCATATAGCTGCAACACCTGATGTCTTAAAGGGTCATTTGCATATATCCCATGTTGCCTCTAATATAAGAGGTTTAAGGAATCACACAGTGGAAAGTCTAGCCTTGCTAGATTTTTCTTTTGATACTTACTGATCGTTTTTTCTGTGTGACCTTTTTACTCATTATAAAAAGTGATACTAACTGATTTTGCAAACTAAACATCTGTGAACATGGACTGTTTGGGTTTTAGTACATGCATCATAAATACATCATAAAGCTCTGCTATTTATGTAAGTTTATCAACAATGTTTCAGTTGTATAAATGGAGGACTTTTTAACAGACAATGATATCTATGAATCTTTCCAGACTGCTTTAGTCTCAGCCCTGCATTGTCTTATCTGAAGTCAGAATGTCTAATTGATTTACTCTAAAATGGAGACAAAATCCGTTTATTTTATTTAGTCTCTTAGATAACTTGTTGGGGGGAGGGGCATAAGTCTTAAGTTGGTTTGAAGGTTTAGACTAAAGAATGAGCAGATGTGAGGGTCTGGTCGCCTCATCCATTGCAGTGGTATGGGAGGTTCTCAGGGGCATTTCACCACTATTATCATTTTATAAAAAAATGAAACACACACACACATACACACAAACAGAAAGCTTCAAATCTAATACAAAGTAAGAGAACAAAATCAATAAATCATAGCAGATCTCTTGCTTACATATGTTGTTCCATGCTCATCATTGACTATAACACTGCCAAATGCAATATTTACAAGTTTTTTACCTTATCATTGTCCCAGCATAAAAAATTAGAGGATTCATTTTTTACATCATCAAGACCATTTCTTCCAGCAATGTATATCTTAACATCCCATAATCACTTTCTCTGTGCCACTAACCTAAACTATCTGCATTTATTGTATATGAAGAAACAAAGCCCTCGCTCTGACCCCTGTCATTATCTGTACCTGTCCATCATCCGTCCTGAGCTGATTTCGTTTTTTTATCTAAATTCCCTTTTACCTCTCACTTCATCTAATTATGAGCCCCCGTCCTCCTTTATTTCCTTGACATTACCTTCTTTCTGGTTCCTCAGGCCACCACACCATATTAAGTAGTAGCTCTCCTTTCTCTTTTCCTGACAATCTGCTATTCCACCCCAACTCTAACGAAGCTCAGAACTAGTTCTCCTGTATTGCTTTTCTATACATCTTTTCCCTGAGTCTCTTGCAACTCCTCCATCAGCTCTGAACCACTTCAGATTTACACCACATACACAGACGGACCACATCACTAATCCATGTCCATCATTTATCTTTCAACCGTAAACTTTCATCTTCAAATATTTTAGGGGTTCTACACCAACTGCATAACAGTTTACATGAATATCATTTCTAGATTCTTCTTTTCTTAAACCATATTTCATATTTTTGCATATTACATTTTCCTTTATCTAATGCATCTTCAGTGTCTCCAGAAACCCCAATTTTGCTTTTCTCTCTAAGCTTTTATACAATAAGCTAGTCTGACATTTTTTAGTCATTGTCCAACTCTAATTCTTAATCATTTCTTTTTCCTTTGCACCATTATGTTTCCCCTCTAACCAGTCTCTCAGTTGGTCTGTAACACTGCAGTCCTATGCAGTAACTAATCCACAGACCCAGTTCTATATTTTCCTTAATGATTTCAAAACCTCTTAATGTTCCATCTGCTCACTATTACCATAAGACCTCAATTCATTTTTCTTTTCATGTCCATTGTTTGAGTTCCTTTAAACATCTACCTCCAACTTCCCATTTCACCTTGTCCCACATACCATCATACCTACTCCTTCAATTTTCTACCACATTCATAGTTCTGCTAAAACTTCTGCTTCCCAATTTTTCCACTTCTGACCTTCCTCTGACCTTCTAATTCTTTCCCTCTCCATCCCTGATTCACATTAACAACTGCCACACATCTACAAAAACCTGGCATTCCCCTCCTTTCTTCTTCATTAGATATAATACTCAGTCTCTGTTTCCCAACCTGCCCCCTTCAACCTTCCCAAACATAACTGTCACATACCCTTGGGAGCTCTTAATTCACTTCTCTCTTGGACTTGTAGGCAGGTGTCTTAGCAAGGACAGAATTAAGGAAAGTACTAAAATCCAAATACCTTTACTCTTCCCCACAATGTTCATGATTTCTCTAGCCACCTATCTAGTAAGTGTCCCATCCTCATCCTGAATTTCTTCTTCTTTTTTATTCTGAAACTCCAACAGCATAGAAAATGTGTTGATCTCTAAATACTTACTACCTCCTGACAAGCAGTGGAAAAACTGGAGCCTCTTATTACCCATATTCTAATCACTGATGACTTTTCAGGATGGTATTTCAGAACTGTTTTCTAATTGAACATTTCAGAAATTTCCAACACTTGTAAGCACATCCAAGAAACCATTTCTAGTAAAAACATTTGATCACCTGCGAGCATATTAATGCTACTGTTTGGTTCTTTGTCCCCATCTCTCAAAAATCCTCCTCACTCTTTACACTAATTTTTCTGTCATGTATAAAAACAAGTTTGGGAACAGCACCATTGCCCTTTTCCCCATTGTAAGTTTACATGATCTATCTGTCACCATTAACTCTAATACAAACTTCTGGATGAGCATATAATGCTTTAGTCCATTATAATATTCAATCCTCTTTAAAATTTGTTCTAGAATCCTAAAGAAAAATGTCTAGCTCACTGCATTAAATGCTTTTTGAACATCAGTCAGGATAATTTCTGCCTTCACTCTACCCCCCCCCCCCCAATATCCTTTGGTGGACAGAAGACCTTTGTTTCATAAAACCTGTTTGTTCTTCCCCAATTCCCATTGCTAGTATTCCCTCCAGTCTAGCCTGTAACATCCTAGCCTACAATTTTACTTATATATTGATTGCGTAAAGAACTTGCCTTGTAGTTAGCCATGCCTTTCACTCAACCTTTCCTAATATAATAATACAAATTAATTTCCGTTAATCAATTATGAAGCATTTCTGTCTTCATAATCTCATCAACGGTGTCTGGTAAAGCTTGTCCCACCTTTGTGCCAACCATTCTGCTTTACAGTCCTAAGCCGTTTATAAAGCACTGAGTTTTTAATACTGTGCAAGTAAGTGCATTTGTACAGAAAATAAACCTGTTCCATTTATGTACCACAGTGTTTCATCCTTTGCCCAGAGTTTCACAAAATGCAATCTTCCCTAATATGCCTCTTCAATAATGTCAGTCATGATTATTACTTTCTGGAAATCCCTCTATTCACAGAATGTTGTTACTTTCCACTTTCTGTCCAACCCTCTTTGTGTGTCTCTCTCTTATATCCCATGCCTTGTCTGGAAAACGTTTCTCTCAAAATGCATGCCAACAACAGGAAGTATCTGATGCTGTGTGGAACATATTGGCAACAAAACAAGTTACCAATTTAATGGAACACTGCTATTAAAGGGTAATTTAAAGACTAGCAATGAAGGATTCCATAAAAGATGCAGTGTATTTGGTTATTACAGATCAAGCACAGACATCAAAACACTAAATGCACCTTATCCAGGATTGGGGGTCACCCCCACCCCAAACAGTGAAAGACCACTCTGTACCATCCTTTCTATTATAGCTAACATGAACACCAGAAAACTTCATGAAACCATAGAAAGCTATGAATTTATGATTTCTGCTTTAGCTCTGATGAATAGACTTTAGTCATCCAGTCCTTGACATAACTTCAGTATTATGCAGATAAAGGACATCTGATCTTGATAATAGCTCTTGTATTTATTTGTAATGTCACAGCTACTTAATCACCAGGGTATGAACATTTTGCATTCGCTCTAGTCATTATTTATAAATATAACTTATGAGTAGAATCCAAGTTACATAAAAGATCTGTTCTCTCCTTATAACCTGTCATAGTATTTTCTCTCTCTCTCTCTCTCTGTCTCACAGAGGTGGAACCTTTGTTTTTAGTGAGAATTTTATGAATTTTTAGACTATCATTCTCAATAAACTTCATTGTTTAAAAGTCTGACAAAATGTGTGACTTCTTTAAGAGCGTGAATTGTATCAGTGTTGAGGTTTATGCATCAGTTGTTGATGTTGAACAGCGCAGTGGTGCAGCGGTAGCATTGTCCCCTTACAGTAAGAGGTTCTCTGGTTTGATTCTTGGCTGGGGTGTCTTCTGTGCAGAGTCTGTATGTCCTCCCTACATTCATGTGGGTTTCCTCCCACATTAGTAAGCCATAGTCTGGAGTGTTTCTCCCTGACCCTCTGCTGAAATTTGGCTTTGTTCAAAGTCAGACTTTCCCAGTAAACAAATGTTAAAAAATATATATATTGTTTTGTATGAATATGTTACATGGCTGTGTAATCAAGTTTTGTTTTCACCTTTTCCATTGTAAATGCTATATATGTTCATCTTGTTATATTTTTGATAGTCTCTGTTGTAGCAATACAAAAGCAGAGCTTTCTTTGAAAATGTCTTTTTGTGTTGTTTGTCCAATTAGCACTGGCCTTAGCAGGCCTTGTGTTTATTTGGAATCATTTTTTGAAACTCTGGGAATAGAATTAAACAAGGTGGTACATAAACAGAACAGGATTATGCTCTGTTTCTGTTATCTGGTAATCACTCATTGTGAGATTAGAAATGCTTTTAGGAATGTAAAGAATATCATAGATTTTGGGGGATGATGATTATGTCTGTTATGCCTGAGCATATAGTCTAGTCACTGCAACTATATGCAGTTGCACCATCAGTGTATACCAAGTGCATCAAACACTGTATACCTAGACAGACTGAAGCTTCATGAGAATCCTTCTCATGAAATAGTCACTCTCTTTAACACTTTCTTTATAAACTCTATACCTGACATTGCCGCCTACTTTAATCATAATAAGGGCAGTATAAGTAATGCTGTTCCACCAAAAACACTCCATCACCCTCCCCATCTCTACATGCACCTCATCCACCCAAGAACCCAACACGCATGAACCCATCACTCTTCAACCCCTAAGCTCACTCTTAATCCCATTTCTACAACAGCTAAAAAAGAAACAAGTAAATGAACGTGACCACTGAACCATGAATATCTTAATTTATTAAAACAAAAGAATCACAGTAGTAAAGTTAGTAAATTAATTACTTTTTTTATGAGAAAACATAACATTGCCAATTGAAGTACTCACATTTCTTTGGAAAATGGGATGAGTGGGGACATGAAAAGTCTGCAGAGAACACCACCATCTCAGGAAATGAACCGCAGAACTAGTAACTTGATCACTTTTAGGCAGAAATGTTAGTTGCTCCACCATCATTGCTTCAAGCCTTTCATGCATGTGTCTATTAAAAATATAACAGTGAAGTATTAAACACATGTTTTGGCTATCTGTAAAGGTCGGTATGTAATGCTTATGTATCCTTTAGCTAAATGTGTCCATTGTGAACTAAATAGGATAACTTCAGGCTCTGAAAATCTTCGAAGTTACTAAAAGGAGAAAGCAGCATTACATTAGTATCAGTAACAATATATATCAAATTTAACTGCATTAAGGTAAACGAAGAGCCAACCTTATGCTGCCTAATATAGTTACAAGTGCTACTGGTCATATGACTGATATGTTAAGAAGCTGCAACTACTGTATGTATAACAGCATGTAGTCTGTTTCCTTTTAACCCCCCCCCCCCCCCCAGCTCCCAAAAAAAACACATTTTTCACTACACTGTTTGGTGACTTCTAGGTTAAACTGTAAGGTTTATCAAAACTATGGGTTGATTCTTTGCTAACTGCTATTTTTCTCACTCTGATTAAACAAGACAAAGTAGTGGCAGCAGTAGAATTGCAATTTGTATAACTGATGGTGAGATTTGAATTTTAAGAATTTAGATTATGCAGTCTGTAAAAGGCTTCAAATGAAACAAGCATGCTGGAGCTTGCACATCAGTAGAGCACTTTTAAATTTATATACACTAGCAAAGTACTGTGCTACTGCAAGCAAGTCAAGCCACATACCTCTTCTTCTGTGTTTGATGACTGCTTACAACAATGGCTGAAGGAGCTACACATCCTAGAGGTGACTTTATGAATTCAAATGTACAGCTTTATTAGTTTTTTGAACCTCCTTTCAAAATACAATGTGCTTTAAGTCAAAATGTAGGCTACCACCTTGGTACCCCATGTACAATCTGTTTACGTTTAGACATTCTTTAACATGTCAGATTGGCTGAAAGGTTAGATATCCTTTAAATGAATGAATCTTAGCAATGTTATATCTAAATTTTCATATTAGCATTAATTTACTGATGTTACTGGCACACATTTCATAATAGAAGTTGAGAAATTATAGAGGATCTAAAATATCTCTTGCAGTGTAATTTTATATAGCATAAAAACAAAAGTTAATTAACCAGTGATGCTGAATGCAACATTTGTACTACAGCCAAGATTTATAGGCACTTGTTGAAAATGTTTAAAAGAGATTGCATTTAATAAGCATTCATAAAACTGAGTGCTACTGCCTGTTGTACTAGGTACTTAATAAATTACACGCTTATTGGATTCCATTATGTGCCAGTGTGAATTCCAGCTTTATGTCAGTCAGCTTTCATTGAGTTAGCGTGTAAGCAAATTGTTATTTTTATTATGACATACATACTTTTGACATAAGGTAAGTAACAGTGCATGCTATGAAAATATGTGAGTTTCCAATTTGTCATGTTTACTGTATGCAGACACTGTTAATTTTGCTGAAAATAGGTTTACATAAATGCCATTTAATAATAAATTGTAAATGCTTGACTACTGTATCTCTCCTGTTCTATGACTTGTTAGATGCGATGCCGGACCATGTATTTTAATTCGGTTAAGCTCAAAGCTACTGTACTTAGCATCATATCTGTTGAGCAGGGCTGGCCTAAAGGACAGGAAAGCTAAGTAGCCACCAAGTATTTTAAAGAATGTCTTTTTTTCTTTCTGCACCAAGGAAGGGATAAGAAGGGCAAACAAACTGATTGCTGGTTGCAGGGAACTAAGAAGCACTGTTATTTATTTAGAGGTGCTGCCAGAGCTATGACCCAACAGGGCCAGTAAAGACAAAACAGTTCAGTCCAACTGAGGTCTCAGGAAGTGGTGAAAGGAATAAGGAAGGCTCATTTTATAGATCGCTGCTGCAGCAGACATAAAACTTAAGACTTCTTCCGCAAAAGGTCTGATACCTAGCCCAAATTTCAAAGCTCACAACCATTTTCCTTCCCAGCTGAGCTGACATCCATATCTTTAGGATGTTAGCATGTTCCTGGCATACAAAAGATATTTGCTCATATAAGTTCTTTCTTGACACAGTCTAGATGTATAGTTTGTGCACAATGTCAGCTGTCTGACCATTTCTTACTCCTTTCTGTGTGGCACTTGTACCATGATAGACCAAGGTCACACAACCCTAGAGAAAACTAACAAGTATTTTGTAGTAGAGGGGCCCAATGACCTCTTTCGATCTGGATGCAAGCCCTTTTGTGATTAGGTGGGCCACATAGAAGGATTTTCTAACCACTTTGGCAATGTGATTATCAAAGGAGATGTTACTATCTACTTGGGTCCCCAGATCCCTTATTACGTCTTCTGTATTTAGGGGGCTACCACCTATGTGGTAGTGTGTGGGTACTTTGTTTTTTCCAAAGGTGATGACTATGCACTTTTTGGCATTTATTGCCAACGGACATGTATCTAGTTAGACTAGCCCGGTTAACAAATGTAAAATAAATAAAAATAAATAAATTTAGCTTGAGGCCATGCTTTTGGCACCAGGTATCTGTCTCAGTGAGACCCTTTTGGAGGATGTCTGTGTCAGCTGGAGAGTCAATTATAGCCCTTGGTTTGCAGTCATCTGTGAACTTGGTCAGTCATAGTCCTCCTGTGCTTGCCTGTACCTTTGAAAAGTATATGCTGAACAGGAGGGGTCCTAGGACTGAGCCCTGGGGAATGCTACTTGTAAACTGAAAGTCCATATTCAACCACAGTTTGAATTTCTACTATTCCTTGTATCACCAGTCTAAAAAAAAAGAACAAATAGAACAGAAAACGCTCTCTTTATTGATAAAAAGAACAAAGCTTTTGGGAATGCCCCTTCTTCAGTGTTTAATTAATACAATTAAAAATAATCTCATGTATATATACAATAAGTCACAAACCACCTGACACAGCCCTCCAATAAAAACGCAAAAGAAATACACAAATTTAACTTAATTGATAAACTGTCCTTAAAAGACAATTATGTAGAAAGTATATATAATATATATATATATACACACTACATCTATATATCCTTAAAAATGTATATAAAATTCATAAATAAAACTTCATAAGATACACAATTAATATATATAGTAATTATTAAAATTACTTGTACTGTTTTTGTTTAAAACCCAACATGGGTTTAATTGTTACCATATTGTTTAACCCAGGTATTTTGTCAGCTTCAAGCCTTAAAATCCATTTGTATTCGGATATCTCCAGTTTATTATTCATGTCACCAAGTCTTAAATTTCTATTTATCACTTCTAAGACTTTAAATTTAAAATTATGTAGCATTCCATTTTCCATTTTATGTTGGGCCAATGCATTAGAAGAAATGTTCCTTCTCATGTCTGATTTGTGCTCAACAATACGATCTTTTAAGCTCCTCGAGCATTTTCCCACATAAAATCATGAACATTCTGTACAGGTAGCTAGATATACAACCATCATAGTTCTACAAGTTGCTTGATGTTTGATTTCATACCTTAATTTACTTGTTGGATGTTCAAAAAACTTTTTAACACAAATATCAGAACAGCTGCTACAAGCATGACATGGAATTGTACCCACATTATGTGTTGTTTGCCGCAACAAATTTACCTCAAAATCTTTGTAGCATAACCTTCTCTTTAAATTATTCATATTTCTATATGCAAACCTGGGTGTATGCACCAGTATTGCACATAGTTCAGGTTGAGCCATGAAAATCTGCCAATGTTTTCTAATTATTGCCTCAACAAATTTGTTCATGCAATTATAAGTGGTGACATATCTCAGTACAGAATGTGAATTTTTTTCTTCCTCATTCATAAATATATAATTCCTAAAATATGGACATGTATATGTATTTCTACTATGTATTTTTTAAAAAAATTGTATTCCTGGTATGACAATAATAGGAATCGTAAATATATAATGGTGACCATGGACATAGCGTCACTGTTTACAGTTATAGCAAACAAATATGGGGTGAATGCTATTCGTGATTTTTTGTGTCAGAATTCTAGGATGAAAGGGAGAGAGATTGAGGGTCTATGCAGCATCATAGCTGTTGTTTTAGAGAAAAATATTTTCCTGTTCAATAAGCAACCATACTTACAGACATCAGGGGTAGCCATGGGTACGCCCATGGCTAACACATACACTAATATTGTCTTAAGTCAGTGGGAAAAACAATACATCTTTAATGATGTTAATTTATTTAATGAAGATGTACTCTTTTACCAGCGTTTTGTTGATGACTGCTTTTTATTATGGGAAGGAGATGAACAGCAACTAAAGGAATTTGTTCATTATTTGAGTAGTACAACGGAATTCTTGAAATTTACTATGAATTTTTCTAGTGACAAAATGTCGTTTTTAGATGTTGAAATATATAAAGGCCATAAAGATGAATTAGAAATGTGTCTATAGAAAAAATGTACAGGTTAATAAGTATATGCATGCTAAAAGCATGCATGCTCGACATATATTTGGTGGTATTGTTAAGAGTCAATTATTAAGAGTTAGTAGATTAAATACGGATCAGCATAAATATGAGGAACAAATGGCTGTAATATGTGATGAATTTCAAAGTAGAGGATATAATATGAAATATATTATGGAAATAAGAGATAATATATTAAAGATTAGAAATACATATACATGTCCATATTTTAGTAATTATATATTTATGAATGAGGAAGAAAAAAATTCACATTCTGTACTGAGATATGTCACCACTTATAATTGCATGACCAAATTTGTTTAGGCAATAATTAGAAAAAAATGGCGGGTTTTGATGGCTCAACCTGAACTATGTGCAATACTGGGGCATACACCCAGGTTTGCATATAGAAATATGAATAATTTAAAGAGGAGGTTATGCTACAAAGATTTTGAGGTAAATTTGTTGCAGCAAACAACACATAATGTGGGTACAATTCCATGTCATGCTTGTAGCTGCTGTTCTGATATTTGTGTTAAAAAGTTTTTTGAACATCCAACAAGTAAATTAAGGTATGAAATCAAACATCAAGCAACTTGTAGAACTATGATGGTTGTATATCTAGCTACCTGTACACAATATTCAGGATTTTATGTGGGAAAATGTTCGAGGAGCTTAAAAGATCGTATTGTTGAGCACAAATCAGACATGAGAAGGGACATTTCTTCTAATGCATTGGCCCAACATAAAATGGAAAATGGAATGCTACATAATTTTAATTTTAAAGTGTTAGAAGTAATAAATAGAAATTTAAGACTTGGTGACATGAATAATAAACTGGAGGTATCTGAATACAAATGGATTTTAAGGCTTGAAGCCGACAAAATACCTGGGTTAAACAATATGGTAACAATTAAACCCATGTTGGATTTTAAACAAAAACAGTACAAGTAATTTTAAAAATTACTATATATATTAATTGCATATCGTATGAAGTTTTATTTATGAATTTTATATATATTTTTAAGGATATATAGATATAGTATACATATTTTATATATACTTTCTACGTAATTGTCTTTTAAGGACAATTTATCAATTAAGTTAAATTTGTGTATTTCTTTTGTATTTTTATTGGAGGCTGTGTCAGGTGGTTTGTGACTTATTGTATATATACATGAGATTATTTTTAATTGTATTAATTAAACACTGAAGAAGGAGCATTCCTGAAAGCTTTGTTCTTTTTATCAATAAAGAGAGCATTTTCTGTTCTATTCGTTCTTTTTTTTTTTGAGAATGCCACTTGTAATCGGTTTAGAGTCAGACCTAGCTCCCACAACTCTTACCATGTGGGTTCTGTCCATGAGCCAGTTGGCAATGCATCTCGTGACGTACGGGTTTATGTTCAGGCTGGTGAGCTTGTCTATAATACCTGAGTGGGGAATGGTGTCGAAGGCCTTTGCAAGGTCTAGGTAGGTGGTGTGGGCCACCTCTCCCTCATCTATAGCTTTGGTAACTGTCTCAAAGAAGTCCACCAGGTTTAGAAGGCATGATCTGCCCTTAACAAAGCCAAACTGGGTAGTGTCCAGTGTTTGGAGGTTTCCAGTGTCTCTGTTAATGAGATCCATGATGATGCACTCCATAGCTTTGAAGACCAAGCAAGTCAGGCTTATAGGGCGATAGTTCCTGGGGTCCGTTGTGGCTCCACCTTTGTAGAGTGGAATAACCATTGCTGTGCACCACTCTGTGGGCACGTAGCCTGTGGAGAGGCTGTGTTTAAACAGTGTGTTTAGGTGAGGGGTTAGTTCATCTTTGAGCTCGTGTAGGACGCAGCCTGGGACACCGTCCGGTCCCACAGATGCTGTGTTTTTGGCTTTGGAGAGGGCTGTTTTAACCTGAGTGTCTGTGATTTCAGGGGCACTACATTCTTCTGGTATAGTTATGGGTCCTTTTGGGGGTGGGGGGTAAAGTTTGCACTGAACTTGTCTGCCAGGATATTGGATATATTGGTTGGTTCAGTGTATTTTGTGCCATTCTGCACTAACTCCGAGCAGATCTGAGAATTGCCACTTAGATTCTTGACATAGCTAAAAAATGCATTGTGGTTATCTTTGGAGTCCATGGCAATTTTTCTTTCGAAGCTAGCCTTGGATGATTTTATGAGGGAACGTAGTTTCTTGCCGATACTGATCAGGGATGTCTTCCCTTCTTGGTATTTCACTCTTTTCTGTACTAGTTTCCTCCTTCTATTGTATAGCTTGTTTATGGCAGGGGTCCACCAGACTGGTTTCCTTTTCTTGGAGTAGTGAGTCTTGGTTTTGTTTGTGATAGCACAATCCATGCATTCTTGTAGGTGTCCATATAGTGCATTAGTAAAGGATTTTGCAGCTTGGACAGTGTTATCCTTTAGCATGGAGGCTTTGAAACTTCCCACCTTGGTCTTAAGTAATGTGGAGCTTGCTTTTGAAAAGTTTTTCACAGTGGTTTCTTTGACCAGGGATGGTGGCGGAATGTGGATATCAGAGTGATTAGTTTATGGTCAGATCTAATCAGTGAGGGGGTGACCTCCGGTGTGGAACACCGGTCGCCCATGTTGGTGATGACCAGGTCCAATATGTTGTCACCTCTGGTGGGGGTGTTGACCAGTTGATCCAGGGCATTTGAGTTTATAAATTCTTGGAAATGTTGGGCAAGGGAGTTTGCACTTGAGTAGTTCTCCCAGTCAGTGTTTGGGTAATTGAAATCACCCAATATCAGGGTGTTTGGTAGGACCTTTATGTTTCCCAGTGTTTCCAGGAAT
This sequence comes from Protopterus annectens, assembly GCF_019279795.1. NCBI lineage: Eukaryota > Metazoa > Chordata > Ceratodontiformes > Protopteridae > Protopterus > Protopterus annectens. The sequence goes on along the minus strand of NC_056728.1, from coordinate 542,105,172 downwards.
GCGGAGTGGGGGTCCTGGGACATGGTGGGTGATCTGTAGCAAGCTATAATTTGAATAGCAGTTTTGCCCATTATTAGTTGCATGTGAATGATCTCTGAAGCATCATGCTGTGCCACTAACCTGGAGGTGTGGGTATCTTTGATGAATATGGATACTCTCCCACCTTCTGTATTTCGGTCCGGGTTTTGTGGCCGAAATGTATGATATGAGTTGTAGCCTGGTAGTGCTGGGATGCTCTCGGGAGCCTTAAACCAGGTTTCTGTTACTGCACATATATCGATTTTCTCCATACTGAGGAGTGCCTCGAGTGCGTGCATTTTGAAGTTTTAACTTCTGGCATTGAGTAACATTACCCACAGTTTTTTGTTACTTGTGCTATTTATGGTGGTGGGTTTGTCTTTTGAGCCTTGCCTAAAAAAGGCACTATGGGGTTGGCAAGAGCCTTGGCCAGTATTCGAAAGCCTAAGGGTGATAGGTGCAAGCCGTCTCTAGCGAAGCAGCGTGGCTTGTCAAGCATGTCATCCCAGGCTGACAGACACTGGATCCCCTTTGAATGACACCAGAAGCTTAGCCAATTGTTGAAATTGATAATGTTTTCTCTATACCGTGGTATCATTCTTGGTGAGGGCAGGATACTACTCAGAGTCACAGTCATACTGGCCTGGGTTACGTGATCAGAGAGCTCCTCCATGTCTCTTTTCATGTAATCCAGGGAGGTACGGCTCAGGTCATTCACACCAACATGGACAATGACAGAGTCATATTTGTACTTGTTCTGGATTGACCTGAGTGCTTGTGTTATGTGGCGGATCCTGGCACCCGACAGGCAGCTAACAGTAACTGTCTCCTTGTTCAGCCTAGTGAGTGGGACGTCAGTGTGCCTGACTATAGAGTCACCTATTACTAGTGTGTTGGGTATGTTATTTTGCCTTAAGGGCTGTGATTGTGTGGCACACTGGTTTTGTGAAGTATGTGTTTCATGGTTTGTGTTGAGGGGGTGGAGGTTGCTTGGATGTCTGCTTTGAAGGTCTCTGTTGCTTCTGCAGATTTTTATTTAGAGCCTCCGAGTATGTTTTCGTGTATTTATGTGTGTTTTTTGCCGGTGCTGGTTTCATAGGTCTATGTGAGACTGGTGGTGTGATGCAAGTAATTCCCTTCTCCTCTTGACTGCCTAGTCCAGTCTTGGGTTGAGAGAGCTTAGCCTCCAGTTTGGCTGTATAAGTGCATCTCTCACATGTATTAGTGTTTGGTGGAAGGACACAAACTCATGTTGGAGAAGAATGCATCAACCATGTGAAGTACAAATAAAGGATACTTGATATCTTATTTTGGTTGGTTAAGCACTGTGCATAATTTCTTCATTGGACCCAGCAACTCAGCAAGTCTGTCAGTATAAAAATGTCATCAGGGTTATTCTGGGCACATGTTTGAACCGTTATGCCATATTGTGTTGTGTGCGTTCAAGAGCAGAGAGTACAATGCCTGTTCAGCTTTCTGACATATCATTTAAGGTATGCATGTGAACTGATGAGCATGATTCAGTTAATTCACAGTGTGCGAATACAAGATTACAGATACTGATTCACATAATTTCAGAGACATGGACTCACATGATTGAAAAGTCAGTGATTCACACGTTCACAGAGGCAGTGAATTGCAGAATGAAATGCCTCCCCACCAAGGTGCAGTGGGTTGTAATTTGGACCACTAAGCAGAGTCTAACATTTCTTAGAAGGAATCTTTCAAATCTAGTAATAACCCAGCATTACTTCATAAAAAAAAAAAAAATGGCAGAGTGTTTTCATCATGTGAAAAACGACTTAGAATTACAACTGAATTACAACTGACAAAAAGTCATTTTGACTAGATGGCTAAAGAAGAAGACAAATATTCTGTCACCCATTTTCTGGTTAGCTCTGCATACTATGATGAAATTCATGATGCACAAGGACTGTTGTTCAAGTACAGTAGTGCTGTTGTAGTGACTCTAGTACACAAACTCATGTTGGAGAAGAATGCATCCACCATGTGAAGTACAAATGAAGGATACCTGATATCTTATTTTGGAATTCAGTCTAGGAGGGTGAGGGACATTTGGCCACAATAATTTGCACTCAGGCACTGAATTTTGGTGAGAAAAGGTGCTGAATGTTGAAACAGCCATAGTAGGTAGCACTCTGAAGAAAATCTGTCAAAAGGATCCACTTGAAGCTGTTGCCAAGGCAACAGGCAGATGCAATGACAGTGGAGGCTATGGCAATTTGCTGTACAGGGGCATTGGTACCAATGCATATAGTGCTCCATATCAGGGCTTTCACTACATGTGATGACAATGTGGACACAGTCATCGAAGGAGTATACAGAATGAGATCAGTTGTCTTATGCTTGGTCTGATTCTGAAGAAAAGAAGCAATTGCACATGGAAATTCAGGTCACTGTAGTCCACACCTTTATGCATAAGGACATGAACAGGTTCCCAGTTACAGTTGTTCATTCCGGCTGATTCCTCATTGCCCTCTAAGCAGCACATCCCAGTGAATACCTGTGAGCTGCAGGGAGAGGTGTTTTAGGCCACTGTAGATTTCACCAGCTTATAGATGCTTCTGCTGTAGGTGTAATTTCTCCCTGAGATATAGCCCTCAGTCACATGTACTTGTGGACATGTGTCCTCTTTCTTTTGATGGGAGAGTGCTGTGGTGTTGAAATGATGGTAATAAACTGTAAGTATGTATCACAGAGTTAACTCCAATAATGTTAGCATTCTACATAAGATGTTATATTGCTCTTAGAGTAAAGCTGTTACAGCTCTGTTCCAGTTTAAGGCCAGTCAGTATCTTACTTGTATTGATGACTACTTCAAGTGCCACAAGGTTATTACACTAAAAGACATTTCATTTCAGATTACTATAGCATTGTTGAAACCATTTTTTTGTCATGGTAACCCTGATATAATTATCATACAAAATGATTCACAGTGTATGAGCCAAGTGGTCAACATAATACTCAATACTGGGATTTCAGAAACGTTGCTAGCACGTTCTACTTTAGTCAGAACAAATGCCAGCTGTTCAAGTCACTCAGTAAGCTGTCAGGGAGTGAAAATAAGCTCTGCTGTTATTGGTCAGCCAAGCCATTACCAATGCTTAGTCCAGGAGAGAGTTTGAGTCCGAGTAGCAATCAGGCAGACCAGAGATGGTCAGTTCTTTCAGAGGAAGAGAAGGCATCTGTATAAAATTGGTATGTTTTCATCTCAGGGTTGTGAAGTGACTGATAAATTACTTTAGAAACTTTTTGTATTCGGTAAGTGTCACACCTTCTCCAACTTAAAACTGTTTCAAAGCATGACTCATGGCTCAGTATTGAAATGTCGGCACTCAAAACGCCAGGTGTTGACAAGCCAAAAAAAGGATGGAAAATGCAGGAGAGGAGTGAATCTTGAACATCTCTCTTCTTCTTTAAACTTCTTTTCTGCATTGGGGTAAGCCCCCTGCACATTCCAAACTTATATATACTAACTTTGAGATTATCTTACCTTGGAGAAAAGAGAATATTCTGAGAATTGTCCATCTTGGACTTATTATACATAAGATTTTTGACCATTCGGTCTCTGTGTTTCAGGACTTTATCTAGCGGGTCCTGACATTTCAAATGGTTACAATGACTTTCACATGACTTCTGACAATGGCTGTATTTCAGGCAATACTTTAGATGCCAGATCTGACAATGACATTTGCCAGATTAGGACCAATAATTGGATCTTTCTAAGGAAAATAGCATCAGCATTACCTGATTTCCTGGTGACTGTAAACTATATAGATATAGCAGAGCTTTTAAAAAGCCACCTAGTTGGAATGACTGTGTAACATACTATGATAGTAAAGACTTAATCACATTGTCATGTGCATTTTTCAATTTTTTTTTCCAGTTTAAGGAATAATGTCTATAAGTCATGTGATGTCTCTAATCTGTATTATAGTATATAGCTTAGTGTATGCATATGTTTGTAATTAAGGAAAGTATTAAGCTCAGGGTGATGGGTATAATGTATAGTAATGTGTGTCTCTAACATCCCATAAGTCTAAGTGCTTGTGGGATGTCTTATAACAGTGTATATTGCAGTGTGTCTTCAGCTGTCTAAATATAAATGTATACAGAATATTGTGTGACTGTTTTGCTGTGGTACCAGCTGCCAGTGTAGTGAACAACATTGTTGCTTAATCATCAGATCCTGTAAGCATGTGATAATTGACTCTCTGGCTGACACAGACATCCTCCAAAAGGGTTTCACTGAGACAGATACCTGGTGTCAAAACCATGGCCTCAAGCTAAATGCCAAAAAGTGCATAGTCATCCCCTTTGGAAAAAACAAAGTACCCACAAACTATCACATAGGTGGTAGCCCCCTAAATATGGAAGACGTAATAAGGGATCTGGGGACCCAAGTAGATAGTAACCTCTCCTTTGATAATCACATTGCCAAAGTAGTCAGAAAACCCTTCTATGTGGCCCACCTAATCACAAAAGGGTTTGCATCCAGATCGAAAGAGGTCATTGGGCCCCTCTATGCATCACTCATCAGACCCATCATAGAGTACAATGCCCCATTTGGGATGTACCTTACAAGACACCTGCAACAACTGGAAAGACCACAGAAGTACCTCACCAAGAGGATCACTGGCCTCAAGCAGATGCCCTATGCAGCTCGACTGAAGAAACTCCAGCTGTAGTCGGTTGCATACCGCCTACTCAGAGGTGATCTCTGCCTGACATACAAAGCCATGTTCAACCCAGAATTGATGGACATGCTCCACCTAAAGAAAACCATATTCCCTCGAGCCACACGCTCCAGGGATCTAAACCTTACCACAACAATAAATAGGATGTGCTGGAGGGACACATTCCTGTCCCAGATACTTCCCATGCTCTGGAACAAGATTCCAATCTACATTAGGAAGAGCTCCTCGCTAAACCTCTTCAAGAGAAACCTTGACGAGTGGATGGGAAACAGAAAGTTTACCCCAGGGATCACTTCAATGGCTCTGCTGGACAGAGGCACAGAGAACTAATCTAAGGGGGTGGCGAAAGCCAACACATTCCTGCTAGGCTTATAAATGCCTTCGGGCAGATAGCCTAGTACCTTCCTATGAACCTATGAATCAATTATGCTCTTGGTGTCCGTAAATGATTATGAACCCTCCAATAAATCCCTATGCACAGCCTTAAGGTGTAGCTGCACTTTTCCTGACCCCGCTACACTAAATTTCTTAGAGTTCCACATCTCAAGGAAATAAAAATAGTTTTCTTTTTGTTTGATTTTGATCTAAGTTTCCTGTTTTCACTAAAGGAATGATTTCAGCATTTTTGACACTATAAGCTCTTATAAAGTATTATTCAAGGAATAAGACTTTGATGACCTGGCCTACTCCTGTTTCAAAAACAGAACTGGTTAGGTTTCAAATAAAATACATAGGCAAGCAAATGAGCACATCTGGTTACAGAGTGTGCCTTGTTATCCAGATGCTAACGCACCATTGAGTCATTTCAAGACAACTTGTTTAAAAACACTCTGAGTGTGTTTAAAAGGTTGCACTTTTACCTCAGCACGGCTTTCTGTTGCAATTTTTATAAAAGTTAGAATGCTGAATTCTGTTGTGGGCTTTTTGCTCAATGCTTTCATTAATTCTGATGTGCACATTTTTTTATCTTGCATTTTAAAGGTTTGGTGTGAAAACTGAGAACTGCAACATAAAAAAATGTAGAGTACATGGCATTATCAGTGAATCAGAGTTAACCACAATTCATTCACCTATTCAAATGATCAAAATGCCTCACAAATCCTGAAATGACAGCAGTATATAATCATTTAGAATCATAACATCATGAACTGATAACAATTATACTATTATTTGCTGGCATTCAAAGTAGGATATAGGGCATTTAAATGCATAACAAAAAATATATTTGTCCATTGAAAATTCCTTTATAATTTCTTTGTGTTTGCTTTTGATGGTTGGATTTCTTTTTGATTTGCTTTTCATGTGTATAACTGAAAAACTGAAAGCAGCTTAGCTCACCCAGAGCATTTTTTTATTCTAAGGTTATAGAAGATACTAGTTAAACTCCAGAAATAAGTAAATAATGGCAAAGTAGGAAATGCTTTCACACTAAACAATGTGAACTGCAATATCCAAAAAATGAAAAAAAAAATGAATAAATATCAGAAAAATCAGTAAGGATATCTATGTGCGTTACTTCAAACAATGTAGCATTACATTACTGCTTAGCACCATTTTTCACTTGCTTGGCACTCTTATTACAGATATGATCAGTTTTATCATTTTTGACTTCCTTCAAAAATCAGCAGCATTTTGACCCTTATTATTAATTTCCATTCCTTAGATTTCCATGTCATGTTGGAAATCAGCAGTTGTTATCTCTAGTGAATTTTAAAGACGTAGTACCCTTTTTAACTTTCAAAATACTTCAATGATACCCTAAATAATTGAATCAGCATCAACATTTATAACACGGTGAGCCATGGGCATTTTCTTACACAGTGAATATTACTTTTGTAGATATATTAGTAAGTTGTTGTATCTTTATGGCTTCTTTATGAGCTGGACCTAGGTTTAAACTCACTTGAGGAGTAGTTATGGTAATGTGACAGCACTGCTGAAGGCCACTGAACCTTAATGATGAGTTCAACAGAGCAAGATCTCCAAATTTAGGTTCCTTCGTGCAGTATGATTTCATCCCTTTGTAGAAAACCATTTGGATGTGCATATTCCCATCTTTTGGAATTTTGCTGTTATCACATTGCTTGTGGTTAAACTATTGAATGCCTTGTTACACTAACCCATCCCTCTCACAATTCTACTTCAGCAGTACAAAGCTCTAAATTGAATAAGTATTGCAGTCATGTATAGGACTTGAACTCTGTTGCCATAGAAAGGCAGCAGGAATGTCCTTTAATAGGCCATTTACACATTACATTGCTTGTCTTCTCAGAGTTCAAGCCTGGTTTACGCTGTTGAAATGGTTTTACCTATACCCATTTGAGCATCTGATTTATTTGTTACACAGAAATAGGGTAGTCATTCTTTCAGACTTGCTGATGCCAGACAAATGGAAGTGTCACTATATGTTCCAGTTTCTCCTTGTGTTGTGACAGCAAAAGCTTCCTCTGAAAGGCTAGCGTAGGGGAGATTTAGACAGTGCTAATGCCCACAGACAGATCTTAGTTCAGTGCAGTGCAGGCCACACACACGCTTGCAAGATTGCTTATGCCTCAGCGACTTTATTGATCAGTCATGTGAAAGAACATTTAGCTTGGGAATGAATGTAAGGTCAGCACTGAAAGTATGTGGCACTGTCAGCTTTTCTGTAAAGAAGCTTGCTTTATTTGTCCATATTGTTTAATATTCTAGGACGACCATGTGTTTTTGCCATCTTGCATGAAGTGGAGTTAAAACACAAATAACCAATGACAGGTGCAGTAATTTCCCTGTAAAAATTTATATGACGATGTCTGCAGACAATGATTCCTATACAACACTAGTAAAGTTATACTATTTGAGGAATCACGATATCCAAAATGAAAGCTGACATATTATAAGCCATGGTATCAGCAGCTCTGAAGTTCCAGTCTTAAGCGTTTAAAACTCCCTATGATTTTATCTGCATTCTCTTATTTTTTTCTGCTTCTCTAGCATCTACTTAATCTGCTGATAAAATTCCTCTGTGACCTTTTTGTGAGTATTTTATAGCATTTTTAGATAAAAAGGGCATTGCTGAATATTAATCCCCCCTGAGCCACAAACAAAAGCAACAAATTGCATCATACCCACCACTGTTACTCCTTTAAAAAAAATGCTTGTGGTTAGAACTCCCACAACTTCTGTCCTATAACCAATTAACCTCAGCACACAAACTAGTACTTCAACCTGAAAAAAAACCTTGCCTTTCTAAATATTCTCCAGCTCCATACCACAAACTGAAGTCTTTGGTCAACAAATAAATCTCTGCTACAAGTGTCCAAATCCACTAATACAGCAGGGGACTCCCTATTTACTCATCATATAGCAACAAGGTGGAATTCACTATCTCACAGCATCAGATCCAACACAAATACCAATCAATTCAAAAAGGTTCTTACAAATTATTTTAATGACACCTGGCTTTGCTCTCGTACTACTCCAGGCTAACTAGTTTTAATAGTTTCTGGTCATAATGTTTCTTCTTCCCTGGCCACCTCATAATCTATGCTTTCTCTCATGTCCAGATAATATCTAACCTCGTCTTTTTCTATACAATTTCCCCCTACAGACCTTTCCTCAGCTTACTTTGAGAAATGACAATGTCTGCACTACTAGAAGGAATTATATCAGATGATTGTATAATACAAATGTCAGCTATAATAGCATAGAATGTAATTTCTGGTGTACTGTATGCCTTGTATATTTTTTGTACAATTTCTTGTAAGTTTTGTATAATTTCTTGTATAAGTTTAGTATAGTATGTGTATGTGGAGCTTTTATCCCCAGGCCTTCGCTGAAAATGGTTTTTATCCCAGTCGGACTTTCCCAGTAAACAAATGTAAAATAAATAAATTCCTGCAGATAGTAGTTCAGGTAAATAACAGAGGGATGAGCTGACTTCCATCTTAGTTAACAGGCTTGGTGCCATTGATGATAGAACAGTCAAGAAAAAGGAATAAAGGACGTACAATCAGGCCAAATTCAATATTTATTTATACTGAATAAGTAGGTATCGTGGTGGTGGTGCTGTGGTAGCGTTGTCGCCTCACAGTAAGACGCTGTCCAGTTCGATTCTCAGCTAGAGCATCTTCTGCTTGGAGACATGCGTGAATGGGCGTACCTTCGTTGAAGGTTGTGCGTCAGGGCTGGTAAAAATCAACTACCAATCATTTGCGGACCGGAGTTCCACTGTGGTGACCCCTAACTTGGAAAAGCCGAAAGACACAACAACATTTATACTGAATAAGCAGATTCCATTGCATGCTAATAAACGGCATGAGTGCAGAGTTAAAAGAGATGGACTATTTAAAAGATGAGCAGTTGAAAAGTCTTCTGTGGCTCTAAGTCTGAAATTTTTGCCCCTGTAAAATAGTAGTTTAGCAAAAAACTGCTGAAAGAGTAGAATAAACTGCTGTGTAATACCCTGATATTGTTTTATGCTAGGAAGGAATACAGAGTTAAATCATGGATTCACGTATCAGCCTGTGAACCAAACATGGAATGTTTTTATAATTAACAGATTCATGTCTTGAAATATTTTCACGGCTTTCCTTTTTTCTCCTTTTAAATGACGTGTGATTTTTACCACTCCATCTCATGTGACCTGATATTTGTTTTTTTTTTTTGCTGCCATTAGCCTCCTCTGCAGCTGAAGACAATCCCACTGCTGCTAACACTGAGTGCAGTCATTATGTTGCTGTCATCAGTCTGGCATCAAAAGGGTTTTCTTAGGCTTTACTGTTCACTATACATGCTTACAAGGTGCCAAGAATGGAATGTGTCATGTGAGAGCATGACAGACATGTCCAAAACTGATGCAACACCCAACAACAGCCTGACCTTCTCATAGGAAGATACAGCTATCCATATCTGGTCACCACTGAGAATTTCAGATGGAATGCACATTCAGGAACATGTACCCAACCCTCCCCCTTGAGTGGAGTGAGTAAGTTCTACCTCATTTAACTTTTGAGTCATTAAGTGAATGAAGCACATCTGGATCATAGTCAGGGCTCCATACCTCTATGTCCCAGAGTCAACATTAAATTTCACCATTGTTCTACTGACTCATGGCAAAATTACTTGTCGGGGGGTGGTCATCCAAAGAGGATTGCTGCATCTGTTGTAGGATGGTAAGCAGAGATAAATATTCTGCCAATACAAATTATGGGAAAGAATGCAGATTTCTCTTCAGTAATACATTCAGACTTCAGTGTGAAATACAGAAGAGAATTTATACCTATTAATGAATATGCAGTTTTTGTGGGACCAAAGTTCATGCTGCTCAGAATTCGAATGAAAAATGAAATTGTTGGAAACAAAATGTAAACACAGAAGAGAATTTATACCTATTAATGAATATGCAGTTTTTGTGGGACCAAAGTTCATGCTGCTCAGAATTCGAATGAAAAATGAAATTGTTGGAAACAAAATGTAAACAGCTGAACATATACATTTTTTTTATAATTTTAGCTTACCACAGATGATGTGTTACATACAATTTTATTTATTATTTTAAAGAGTCAAGATTGTAGTAAGAGGAGGAGGAAGTACTGAAAATGTATTCATTTCTGGGAAGGAATGCTGCATCATCAGGCTAAAGATAATCGGTTCAAACAGGACTGATTAACACTGAAAGTTAAAACTGCTTTCAAAGAATCTTGATCCTTTCAGTGTTAATTAGAACAATTATTTTAAATTGCAGACTTTTTATCTGAAAGACATGCATGGTCCATTAGGATTTATTTAATAATTAATGTATTTATTCTTAATGTAATCCATAATTACAGTAACTGTCAGCCCAGTGTCGTAAAAGGATGAAGGACTTACTATGGCAAAACCTTGGTTCAACTAGCGACCTGGAAGCTGGAAGAGATGATGCAGGGTTAGAGAGAAATGTTAAGACAAATGCTTGCCTTTTTTTTTTTTTTTTTTTTTTTTTTTTCCAGTGGGAAGAGTTTGAAGAGGTGTTGGGAACATGACAGGAGCATACTTTCTGTCAACTTCTAATGGAGATTGAGAACCAAGACAAAGAAACAGTACTTGGTCAATGTGTTAGGCAAAAGCATTGCAGAAGGTGTCATCATGGGACTGGGACAGCTCTCTTTCAATGCCTTATTGCATATCTATTGAAATACGCCATCTAGCATGTCAAAGTGGAAGCGGGCAGCTTCCTTTCAATTCCCTATTGCATACACATAGATATACATCATTTAGCATATCATGGCATTAGGGAATAACTAAGCCAATAAGATATTAACGGACCATAGTATAATGGCATTTTCATACTATCTTCTATCACCAATCATATGTTAATGTATAACCTGATAGTTACAAGGCTTAATTCAGTAGAAAGAGAGGAATCAAGCAAAAATAAAAATATATCACATCAGCAATGTCCCAGCTGTGGTGGCACCTCTTGGAAGCAATGAGAACCAAATTGAGTGGTGACTGACCCTATCTGTTAAGTTGCATTAGGGATACAAACCCTAATAAATAATGTAGAAAGTCACAATTACTGAACATGCTCTAAAATAATGCAAAATCATTTGGTGGTAAGCAATCTCTGCATTCCAAAATGCGGTAGCTTCACTGCCTCCTTTATTAAAAGTAATTTAATGGTCACACTTAAAAAGAAAAAAAAATACGTTTGCATTAACAGTAATTTATGCCAAAAAAATGCAGATCAAATAAAAAGCAAAATTATTTTTTTTTCCTGTAAGCCAGCTCCAAATTCTCTCCCAGGGTTTCCTGGATAGGTTTGAGATGGTCTGCAGACCAATTGCTTAGTACCTTCCTATGAACTATGGACACATAGAGATAAAACTCTGACTATGACCCAGGTGACCCTGGCTTGATTAGCAGCTTAGCTAAGTGTAGGATCTGGCTAGGAGAAGGGAAGCATGATGAGGCACTGTTGATTTGCCTGTCTTCAGAGGGAGTGTGTGGCAGTGCATGCCAGGGGTGCACAGAACCATGTTAGAGTCCATTGCGGAGACTAGAATTCACATAAAAGGCAGGGGAGTCAAAGAAGTGCTTAGCAACCCCCCATCTGATACCCATTTATTGTTAAAGCCTGAGAGTATTATTGAACATGTGCCATGAGGTTATGGAAGTATCCCTGAAGGCTGCTTAAATAATGGAGCCTCTTTATCAGCTCTTACCCCATTGAAATGAGCATCACTGAGATAGTTGATCAAGAGAGGGACGATGGGAAAGCCTTCACCACCTTACCCCTGAGTGCTAACCCTAACCTTAATCTGAACCCTAACTCTAAGCTTAACCACAATGCTAAATATAACCCTATTCCTATCCTTAACAGTAAACCTAACCCTTACCCTTACCATAATGCAAACACTAGCACTGTTGCACATAGACAGACATACACTTTTGGAATACGAAAACATCTGATATTTCCAAGATGCTTCAACATTCCATCCCACTCACAGTTCTACTTTCAGGGATTTACTTCTCAGCATTCTTCCTAAGAGTAGATCAGAAATGGTTTGATAGTAACCCATCTAAACGCACACACATGTATATGTATGCACACATAAAACAGACAGAGGTGTAAATCATATTGATCAATGTTGCAATTATTACTTCTTGGGATATTCTGCCCAGAGGTAACCTTACCAGCTAGCTAGATGGATTTACAGAGCTACACTTTCCCCCAAGGCTTCAGCAGACTTTCTCCCACTTCAACTCAGGCTGTCAGTGGGAAAACAGGGACATCAGCCAATGCCATCTTTAACTCTTCTTTGCCATAAAGTTCACTAAAACAAAGGATATTAATGTTGTCAGTCTGTTGGTTGGACTGCTTTCTTGTGACAGATAAGTACCCTGTACAGAATTTTCTTTTCTATTATGGTACTTAAATATTTATATAGCATGCCTAATTATGATTCTGATTCCAGATCTGTGGTTAAAGTAAATAATTCCATTCTGTGTGGGGAATAGATTTCCTTATAGATTTCCACTTCATTTGTTTGCTTTATCTTGGACTAAGGCATGATGTGGTCACACATCTGAATTGCACTAGGTTAAGGTTAATTCTGAAGACAATCAGAAAGAGAACTAAATTTCTAAAGGAGATTACAGTGAATAAAGGGGTACCTGCCTGGTTCCAAGACACTGTGGCATTAGCCAAGGCCTGCAGCAACCTTCGTCCAAAGGAAGTGCTTTGCCCCCCCAGACTGAAGACTCTGCCATGTCTTTGGATCTAGGAGCAGCCTTAGTGTCAGAGGCTTGCATCCTTATTATCAGGGGAGGGAGGTACACATACCGTATGGTATTTATATGTAAAGAAGTTCCCGGGCACAGTTATCCATCCATGACTTAAGGCCTCCATTGTGGTTCTATGTATGGCCATGAGGCACAAAACACTGAAGATCAAATCTTCCAACTTGACTCAGATAAGGTCAGGTACTACCTAAGTCTGTATTACATGCCAGGCTTCTTTGTAGAAGCTTTTTTAACTGACTCAGGATTTTGAGTCCTTTCTGAAATCCAAGTAGCCAGCTTTGGTAATATCCGAGGGGTGTGGGTCCTCTTCAGAAAATAGAAGGTTGGAGCCTTCTCTAGAGGATTCTGACATTCCTGATTCTGAAGCAGATGATCTGGCCTGTGTGGCACAGATCCCTGCTGCTGCTCCTTAAGAATCTGACACCATGGACATCCTGTCCTTTGTCTCTGCATCAGCAGATTTCTCCTTTGGCAACATCCTTTATTAAATGAAGGAGGACCTGCAGTGGGAGTCTAAGGAGTTCTCAGTGACACAGCTCAGATGTCTGCCTGAGCCTATGGCACTAGCAGTTACTCCAGTTATAGATGCCTAGAAGATTGATTTACCAATGAATCTTTGGAGCAAGATTCATGCCACTCTGTTCTTAAGAAGCCTTACTACTTTTTACATGATTAAGGATTCCAATAAATTTCATTATAAGACACTTCTAGTTGCTCCAGCTGTGGTACTTCTGGATTCCAGTAATGGAGCTGTCCCATATCTATCAAGGATATGTATTCCCAATGACAGGGAGAGTCGGATACACAACAGGTTTGGGAAAAAGATTTATACTTCTGCTACCATGTAGAAAGAGTACCCAGAGGACAGTGTATGTAAAATATGCCACACACACAAGCATGCTCTCACCCGCGCAAACACACACACACACATACACACATGCACATATATATATATATATATATATATATATATATATATATATATATATATATATATATATAAAAATATAGACATATACAAATATATACTGTATATACATATATGTGTGTGTGTGTGTATATATATATATATATATATATATATATATATATATATATATAGTTAGCTAGACTTTCTAAAAGGGCAAATTTTCTAACTGAAATATTAAATACTTTATAAAAAATGCATGACTTCATTACAAACATTTTTGATGCAGTACATACACTATTCTGTTGTCAGCTGTAGCCATTGCTGAATCATTCAGGGTTACTTATCCATCAAAATGCAGATACCTGGTGATGTTTTATGAGGTCATATTTTTGTGCAATCTTGTACCACAAAGTAAAATGAATTATTAAAATGTAAAAACAGCCTATTCTATTTGATCTTCATCTGAGTAAAACAAAAATGACAAGATGAAAAATAATGCGACCACTGCAGCTGTCTGTAACTATCAAGAGAATTGTATAACCTAACCATTGCTTCTTAGATGACCTGCATTGGTACTGTGTGATTGTGAAATATATTCAGCCAAGGTAAATTAAATGAGTTTCATAAACATACTCAACAGAAAAAATGCAAGAGCTGTATTAGGCCATTTGAAATCTATTGCTGTATACTAGACAGCCTGGCTTAAAAGTATTTTTAAATGCCTTTTTATCATCTAATAATTATAAATGTAATAAGCTGCAAATAAAATAATCTGTCATTACAAAGGGTTCCCCCTTCTATTATCTTCTTATCCTCTAGGCTCCCTTTTCATAAGAAGAAAATATGTATCTGACATGGTCCACATTTCCTTTTCATTATTACAGAAAACCTGTCAGATAGCAAGCTCTCTATTTACACGATTCTTCTTGGTTTGCTGCCTAGGTCAATGCTTTTTCTGGTACAGTTCAATATTTAACATCTTACTAAACTATTCTAGAATCCATTAAGGCATGCTGTACAAAGAGTGCTTTCCACCTTCTGGGCAGAAAGAGCTTAGCATTTGGCAAATGATTCATGTAGGGCAGTCACCAGGTATTCCATGCAATTGTGTTCTTTCACTATAGATTATAGAACAGATAAATCTAGTGAGTAACAAGCAGCCTTTAAGAATAAAAGGACAATGCTGAATATTGTATAGAATAATTGAGCAAACCTGGGTAAGAGGTGCTCTGTTTTTCTGCAGTAGCATGATAAATAAAATGCTGGCCTCATTCAGGATATTGTTCTTTGAATTACTTCATCGTAGAACATTATCAGGCTCTGGTAACATTCTTTTTAAATAAATCTGCCTGTTACTTACTTGGTGCAGGAGTGTATTTAATTATTTTCCCATAGGCACTTGTACTATTCCAAGGCAAATGTAAATCTTTGTGTTTGAATCATGTGACTCAGACTTCATTCCCTCTTACTGCCAATTGGGATGACATGAAATTATGATTATCTTGAAGTATATATATATTTTTTCAGTTTTGTTCATTTTATAATATCTGCATATTATAGTTTGCTTGTAATGTGCATTAGAAGTAACAATATAAATAATAACACAGTAAGGTCATATGCACTGGTGTTATTCCCAAATTTGGACGTGTGTGTGTGTGTGTGTGTGTGTGTGTGTGTGTGTGTGTGTGTGCGCGCTCATATGTGCACTCTCATGGCAAAGTATTTTGAACCAGTGTGAAAGAACATTCTTACAAAAGACCTTCAGGACTTAGTAGACATTATGTGTGTACAACAGTGAACAATGATGGCTTTGATATATGATAATTTAAAGAACCACTATGGACCAAAAGTGAAAAATATTCTTTTATCTTGTCATGAAGTTTTACATAATTCAAACCAATCTGCACCTTGATAACTAGTAATTTATTTATTTATTTATTTTTTGATAACTCCACATGCCCTCATGGGGGCAGACATGCTGACAAAATCTAGTTTTCTTGGAAATATATTTGCTGTCTGTAATGCAATTTGAGGGCACAACTGATGAGACTAATTTTGCCTTAGACAATGGGAGACCAGTAGATTCCACCCTGATTGGAGAATGGACTTTCTCAAGCTGTGTGTTAATCTACAGGTAATGCCCGCTGAAATACGAGTCCAATTATACACAACAGCATATCAAGCTGTCATGCAGCTCAGACTAAAAAAAAACTAACGACCGCCATTATTTTATGCTTGCTAAGTAGTGCTTTCGCTGTTTAGCAAGTGTAAAATAAAAAAAAAAAGAAAATTAAAATAAAAAAATGTGTGTTTATGACTGTGTGTGAGAGTGTATGCATGTATACGTGTGTGTGAGAGAGAGAGAGAGAGATTGATTGAGCTATTATTTTACACTCACTAAGAAGTGCTTTTGCTGTTTAGTGAGTGTAAAAAATAAATGAAACAGAAAGTGTGTGTGCTTGTGTGTGTGTGTGTGTGTGTGTGTGTGTGTGTGTGTGTGTGTGTGTGTGTGTATGTGTGAGTACAAGCGTGTTTATGTTTGTCTGCTTGTATGAGTGAATGCGTGCATGAAAGCAGAAGAGACTGTGTGTGTGTGTGTGTGTGTGTGTGTGTGTGTGTGTGTGTGTGTGTGTGTGTGTGTGAGTGAGAGAGAGAGAGTTAAGAGTAAGCTCGATTAAGTGATTTCTGGCAGCAGCAGTTATGAGGTTTGGTACCTCTTGACCTCTTACCTCAAGATATCTGGATAAACCTAAACTTAACAGAGGACAAAGGCTCAAAATAAGAACTTATTTTAAATGTTGCTGTCATAAAATCACAACATTACATCAATATTACAATTTCTGTCACCATGCATTTTCTGAAGCAGAGGTGACTGTGTGTGTGTGTGTGTGTGTGTGTGTGTGTGTGTGTGTGTGTGTGTGTGTGTGTGTGAGAGAGAGAGAGAGAGAGAGAGATTTGCATACCTCAAAACCTTTCAGCTGTAGAAATCCAAATAAAACCTAAATAAGGTTCATAAGTTCATAGGCTGGTACTAGGCTATCGGCCCTAGGGCCTATACAAGCCTAGCCATAACAATTCCCTGGGTGGGCACAAAGGCTCAAAAATGGAATCAGAATTTAATTATTGATCTTATAAAATTACAAACTTACTTAAATAATAAGATTTGAGTTAGCACGCATTTTCTGAAGTGCAAAGTGTGTCTGTTTGTGTGTGTGTGTGTGTGTGTGTGTGTGTGTGTGTGTGTGTGTGTGTGTGAGAGAGAAAGAGTGAGATCGATCGACCATTGGCAGCAGCTGTAAAGAGGTTTCCAAATCTATTTTCCTCTTACCTCAAGAAATGTGGATACAGCTTAAATAAAAGGGGAACAAAGGTTCAAAAATAGGAGCATATTTTAATTATTGCTCTAATAAAATTACAAAGTTGCTTAAATAACAGGATTTGTGTTAGCATACATTTTTTGAAGAAAATATAAAACTCTGAAAGTAAAATGTGTGTCATTATTTTGTGACATCAGTCTCCAGTGACTGGCAACAAGCCAAACGTTTTAGGAATACCCCAGCCATGCCAGGTTACTCGTCCTATCATTCATTCAGACCCCAAACGTGGGCAGCAGAACAAAAGGAGGTGGACTTGCAATATATATAAAAGACATACACACCTCTAGCTTGGTCAAACAGTATGATGCACAGGAAATATTCCAGGTGCAGTTAACAACTGACAAGACCCCTATTCAAATCATAGCTAGCTACAGGCCTCCCACTCTGACTCAAGATGCCTGCTCCACCTATCTGGACCTCTTGGAATCTATCAAGATTCAAACCTTCACTCTGATCCTGGGCTACTTTATCTATGCAACCATAGACTGGAAGAAATACTCATGCCAAAACACAAATGCCCAGCGATTCCTTGATTTCCTCAATGCAAATACCTTGGAACAGTTGGTTGACACCCCCACAAGAGGTGAAAATATCTTGGACTTCGTATTAACCAACATGAGTAACCACTGCAGCATCCCTACAGTGTCATCATCCCTGGTAAGATCTGTCCACAAAGCAGTCACTGTCGAAGTGACCACCTCCCCCAACCCTGCCCTAGCTAAAAGATCTCCAAAGCTGATTACAGCCTCCTGAGGGAAGGTATAAACAGCTTCACAGCCCCCTTCCCCTCCAGAGGAACTGGCACATATGTCCAACCCTACACCAGAGTACTATATGAGCATTTATATAGCCGCATGGAATCAAGAATACCAGACAAAATGAAATCATCCTCCTCAAGGAAGAGTAAGCTGTCTGCTGGACATCTACAATAAATAAACTCTATAATAAAAGGAAAAAAATAGCTGTCCAGGATCAAGAAGGAGCAGATGTCTTATTAGAAGCATTTTCTCCTTAGCCTGAACAAGCAAATAAGAGCACTAGTGAAATCATCCAAAGCAAACTTCGGGTCCAAACTGGACACATTTACTAAAGGCAATCATAAGGCTTTCTTCACACATGTCCTCAATCTCAAGAGAAGCACCCAGATCTGCTCAGAACTGATGGTCAAGGATTCCACATACATAAACCCTGTAGATGTAGCCAACCTGCTGGCAGACAGATTCAGTGACAACTTCACTCCTCTGCCCCCATCACTAAAAAAGGACATCCCCAGTACCTGCCCCCCCTCTCCTTATCTCTAGGGAGCAAATCATCACTGCCCTCTCAAAGGCAAAAAATTCAGGCTCCATGGGACCCAATAACATCCCAGGCTGCATCCTACATGAACTTAGGCAGCACCATTAGGCACCTATTCAACCAAAGCCTGAGTACCAGCTTCGGACAGACACTGTCATCCCTTTGCACAAAGGTGGAGCATTTACCAATCCAGAAATTGTAGACCTATCAGCCTAACTGGCTGTATCTGCAAGGCCATGGAGCGGTTTATCATGGACCTCATTAACAAGGACATTGGCAACCTCCAGACACTTGATCTCACACAGTTTGGTTTTGTCAAGGGGAGGTCATGCCTGTTAAATTTGGTTGACTTCTTTGAGACAGTCACCAAGGCCATAGATGAGGGGAAAACAGTGCACACCGCCTACCTTGACCTGGCCAAGGCCTTCAATACTATTCCCCACTCAGATATAATAGATAAACTGTCTCAACTAAGCATTAGTCCATATGTTACCAGATGGGTAGCAAACTGGCTCACTGATAGAACCCACCTAGTCAAAATGGGGGAAGCCACCTCAAGTAGTAGACCCGTAACATGCTGTGACCCTAGGGATTGGTCTTGGGTCCTCTGCTGTTTGGGATATACTTCTCAGAGGTGCAGGTCAAATCCAGTGAGCTATGGCTGACCAAGTTTGCAGATGACTGCAAGCTGGGTGCTGACTTCAATTCCCCTGTTGATATAGACATCCTCCAAGAAGGTCTCACCCAAACAAATAACTTGTGCCAGAAACATGGCCTCAAACTGAAAGCCAAAAAATGCATAATCATCCCTTTTGAGGAGAGTGACATCCCCACAAATTATCACATTGATTATAAGGCACTAAGCATGCAATCAGTCATAAGGGACTTGGGCACCCAGGTTGATAGCAAGCTGACTTTTGACCACTGTTGTACTGAAAGCTTTCTACATGGCCCACCTCATTAGTAAGGGTATCTTATCCTGAGATAAGGTGGTCATAACATCCCTGTATTCTTCCCTTATAAGACCCATTACTGAGTATAATGCCCCTTTCAGCATGTACTTCACAAAGCACATGCGCAGCTGGAGAGACCACAGAGTTTCTTCACCCAGAGAATCCAGGGCCTCAAACATCTTCCCTACACAGATAGGCTGAAAGCCCTGTCCCTCTACTCAGTCTCCTACAGAGTCCTCAGAGGTGACCTCTGTCTGGCATACAAAGCAATCTCAGACCCCACACTGATGGGACTGCTGCATATCCTCAAGTCAGGCTCCACTCGACTAACCCACATGCATGACTTCAACCTGGTCTGTGACATCAGTAGGACTTGTTGGTGGGACAGATTTGTGTCCCAGAGACTCCCCCTTTTGCAGAATAGACTCCCTCTCCAAGTAAAGCAGAGTACCTCATTAAACCTTTTTAAGAGCAACCTGGATAACTGGATGGAGAACAAAAAATACAACCCTGGGATTCCACCTGTGGCCCTGCTGGACAGTGGCATAGGGTACTGACTTGTTGGAACATTGGCTAAATTCTTGGCTGGGCTTGTAAGGCTTCAGGGCCAATAGCCTAGTAACTTCCTATGATCCTGTGAGGAGTAAGGAACAAAAAAATAAAGCAAATATCAGGATATTTTTAAAGTGTTATATTTTGGATGTAAAATACTTCCTCCAACACCATTAACATATACTACAGCAAGTTTGAAATATTAGGTGGAGGAACTATTTTGCATCAAAAATATATAAAAAAAGTATAGTAATAAAAATACATAAATAAGTAAAACACAAAAAGTTTAATGACTGCCCATTCTCTGAACACAATAATGCCCTCTAGGGTGTGCATTATCATAGGTGCTTGAACAATAAAGCGAGGAGTGCCCCCACACACTTTTACAGCCACATATCAGTTAAAAGCAGTGTCTTCTTTAAGGACCCATGCATGCATCACACACCAACGTGGAAGTCCACTCCACACTTACACACACTCGGAATTTAAAACTAGCTGTGCTGTTCCATTTTTAAGGAGAGTTGTGCTGCCCCTGCCCCTGCCCCTTTTTGCTGAAATCACATTTGTGACTGCCCTCTGAATGTTTTCCAGGTAAGGAGATCTCACATTCATTGTTCTTCCATTGAGCTTTCTGCGTAAGTTTACCAGAGAGGTCAGAATTGACTTTAGGCTCCGCAACAGTATTAATAGAATCATGTATATAGTATAAGAAAGGGGGACAATAAGAAGTGCATTGACAAGGCATGCTGCGTGTTGTCAAAACTTCAGTAAGTTTGTTTTTTTGATACTTGAACAAATTACAACAACACCATTTTCAGGAGACTGGGAGAACATTTTATTGCACAGGGAAATGTTGTGGCAGATTAGGTTAGACGCAACAAACCCACCAGGGTTAAATGAACACATTTCAATTTCAAGTGAGTTGAAAAAACGTTCACTTACGTTTTAAAGTACTTTAAAGTGTATGAAGCATCTATTATATTCAGTACTGTGGCTGTAACATCTAGTTACTGTTGCTTTATTTCTGTTTGCTATGTTTAATTGGTTGATTAGTTCTATTGAAGGTTTCAAATGGGTGTGTCTTTGTATTGTATTTAAAAGTTTTTATTTCACTATTTGTCTTGGTTCTGAGGATGTCTTAATGTAGACAAAAGCGCTTAACCAAGTGGATTTGTTACTTTCAAGATTTTTAGATTAAAACTGTGTTTTAGCCTTCTGACTGGCTTCGTCATCTTTATTATTAATAGAATCATGGTATAAAAACTTTACTTGCTACTTGTCTACTTCTTTTTGGCAGACAGTTTTTGCCTCTCTGTGGCTGAATGTATGTACACTTTTTTTTCTCACTTCTTACATATTTGGGCAGTGATTTCATGTTATTAATTGCAGTGTTTGAAAGTGTTGTACAACCCCTTTTTATGATCCCTGAAAAGCATTAAGATTGCAGTGTTTACTAGTGCCTGTAACACATGCATCTTGAAGATGAAGAGGTAAAGCGCAAACATTTGTTTCAAACACACTTACACATCAGATGTCGGCCTTTTCCACTCTGCATTTTATTATTTATAAATGAGTCACTACCAAAGGAGTCATGTGTCCTGTTGCTTGCCATATTTAGTAAGGAGACTTTTCGTGTGTGCGTGTGTGTGTAAAATGCCCCAGAGTGTGTGTGTGTGTGTGTGTGTGTGTGTGTGTGTGTGTGTGTCTGTGTAAAATGCCCCAGTGTGTGTGTGTGTGTAAAATGCCCCAGCGTGTGTGTGTGTGTGTGTGCGTGTGTGTGTTTGCGTAAAATGCCTCAGTGTGTGTGTGTGTGTGTATGTAAAATGCGTGTGTGTGTATGTAAACTGGCCCAGTGTGTGTGTGTATGTAAAATGCCCCAGTGTGTGTTTAATGTAACATAGGCAATTTATTCTTCAAGGGCAACAAGCACTTTATTTGTAGATGAAACAATGAAATATAAAGTTGTTTGCTGGCAGCAACCTCTTCATTAGTTACAGATCCCTTTTAATGTGGAATTATTTAGATGACTCACTTCTGCAGAGATTTTGCATATTTACTGATATTGGTGGATTGTAATGACAGAAGTTTGAGTGGCCTTTTATGGTTGAAATTTTCTGAAATGGGTAGTTTTGTCATTATTGGTTTGTACATTTTGTTTAATTGCTTACTAAAAGACTGTTCAAAACTACAAATTTAAAGCGCATTCTAACAGGTGGTGCTGTATTATACAAGGAATATAATTTAATATATTTGGGAAGGTGAATCAAAGAACGCATACATGTATGCATGGTGCTAAAAATGTGTAAGGAACCTATGGTTTGAAAACAGCCCAGAGGTAAGCTTAGTCCTCTACTAGCCAATGCAGAATGAATGTGGGTTTTCATGCCATTTCAACAAATGTGAGTTTCAAAGGCAGAGAAGTTTACTGCTCTTACTAAGTCTGTTTTCATTGCGAGGCAGTATTGTCTGTTTAGCAAATGGCTTAGTGTTTGTCTGAAACTCAACTGTAAAAAAATAAATAAATAAAAGGAAATACCAAAGGGCTTTGGCCGACTAAGTTTGAGATGACTTCAAGCTAGGAGCAGTTACTGAATCCCCAAATGACTTAAAAATCATGCAGGAAGGTTTGTCCCAAACAATAACTGGTGCCAGAATAATGAATTGAAACTAAACTCCAAAAAGTACATTGTAGTATCCTATGGGAAGTCATCTACTCCAGGGAACTGCCATATTGACAATGCCTCCTGAGAACTGACCCAGTCGTTTGGCATTTGGGAACTTGTGTGTACAGTGACCTAACTTTTGACCAACATGTGTCCAGAGTCATAAGAAAGTCTTTCTATATTGCACAGCTTATAAACAAATTGTGACTAGATCTAGAACTGTTATTATCCCCCTTTACAAAGTCCTCATTAGATCAATCATTTTATATAATGCCCACTTTGGCATGTATCTGTCCAGACCCATGCAACAGTCAGAATACCTACAGAGATACTTCACTAAAAGAATACAAATCCTAAATAATAGGTCTTGCATGGACCACCTTAAAGTTTTATCACTATACTCAGTATCCTACAGAGTACTTAGAGTTGACATGTCTGCACTACAAGGCATCCTTGGACCTAATACAGATGGACCTACTGTACATCAGAAAGTCAAATGGCATCAGAAATACTCAGTCCAGCTATCTAAACTGAATGTTGTAGAGAGATGGATATATATCACAGAGGCTACCACTGTTCCAGAAGAGAGTATCCATTCAAGTAAAACAAAGCTCATCCCTGTCCATGTTCAAATGCAACTTGGATATAAGGATGGATAATAGAAAATGTACTCCAATATTGCACCTCGTGCCACTAATGCATAGAGGCAGTTTCTAAATGCTGCATCCCTTATGTGGGCCCCCTCAAATTATCTATAGTATGATCACATTTATTCTCACTAGGGCTAATATAAAATTAACAGCCATAGAATAGATAAGACCAATTAGGAAATGTTAATTCAAGCACCAAAAGAGAACTGGCTAAGCTTAAAATGCCCT
Source organism: Protopterus annectens (assembly GCF_019279795.1). NCBI lineage: Eukaryota > Metazoa > Chordata > Ceratodontiformes > Protopteridae > Protopterus > Protopterus annectens. The sequence goes on along the minus strand of NC_056728.1, from coordinate 542,081,542 downwards.
CCAAGTGAACCTATGTTTTGGTAATAAATAGTTTTAAAAAATTGCCCTTTTTAGATCACTAAGTGCCCCTCTCATCCCCCACCTCCAAGTCTTCAACAACTTCCAGCACTTATGTGTGTTATTATGCCCTTACAGGGTTGTAGAGGCCCTCGGCCTTTGGCATCAAGCCTCAGAACACCCTGAGGTGAGCATTATTTCCACAATAATTTTCACAAATTTCAAATAATTTCCGCAAAAATGATCATGAATTTAATCAATCCATGATAATTGTGAATGCTGGGACAGGCTCTGGATTCCCCACTGAGCCTGAATAAGGTGAGAATGTGAGAAGTTAATGAATGAATGATTGAGATCACTCAATGAAATGTTAATAAGCATGTTTCATGCATGTGGATTTCTGTATGTATGTATTTGTAGTGTTAAATGTGAATGTCTAAATGGCAGTATTGCTCCTTTTCAGCAGTGGCCTAGGGAGAAAAGTTCCACGGTATGCAGCTATAGATAAACAGTGACTATAAGTCAGTTCAGTTGCAAACAGCATAGTATCATTCCTGTTCACAGTAAAGTAGGTATACGTGCACTTACAAAAACTACCTATAACACTGCATTACTATTTGACAAAACATAGGATTTCTAAAAAGAGCATTGATTATTCTAGTCATTCTCTGAGGAAGAGCATGTACGAACAGTACAGGTTGACAATAGTTAGGTTAGGTACAATTTACTAGGAAAAACAATGAATGGACTACATGTGAGCTGTATAATTTACTATAAGTGAACAATCACTGCACAGACTTTACATGTTGTGTGTGTATATATATATATATATATATATATATATATATAAAGTTTTTGGCGATATTCCTGTAATATATGCCTTATACATGCATATGATCATTGAAGTTATGATAGTGCAACGAGTGGAACTGGAATGATAGTATTAGATGTAAGTGAGATGGAGGTCTCAAGATAGAAGTTAGGATGAGGAGATGGACATGGAAAAATAGTGTTAAAGAGAATAATGCTTGTGAATTGAGGCAGTTCATTATGGTTTGAAAGTTGCAATATAGAAGCAATTAGAAAATAAACCTGAAGTGCGCAAAATACTGAATAAACAAAACGCACTGTATGTTCATAGTCCACAAGAAACACAGGAGTCAGATTAGCGCTTTCATTCCTTTACTATCAGAACTTCATCAGAAATACACCATTTATACATCCAGCTAAATACTAACAAGCCAATGACATCACACTCCAATTAAGAACACACAAATTAATTAAAACCCTAGTAATATAAAAAAATAATAATATTAAAACTTCTTATCAAACACGCACAAAAATGTATGTAATAACAAGTCTTAATTGAAAATAATCTTAATGTGTTTATTCAAATTTGTATTTTAATAGAAATGGTTTCTTTTAAACCTGGACTGACATCAGCCAAGAGAAAAACTTGCCATTTCAACTCTAACATCTCTAAATAATTATTACTTAAATCAACAAACTTGTTAGTATCCACTTGTTGTAGATCTAAAAAATAAAATTTATGAAAATGTTCGCAGTTTAAACTATGCCTTGCTAGGGCATTTTTCAAATCCTTATTTTGGATGGCTGTAAGATGTTTCCCCATCCGACTTTTGAGGGCCCTAGAAGTCTTACATACATACAAATTGTAGCAGGACCTGCAAATTTCCAAATAAACTAAACCTTCACTTTTACAGTTAAATTTGTTTCGAGGTTCAAACAGGAACCTACAGTGTTTAAATAGGATAAATGAATCTGCAAAATCTGCACCCTCCACAGGGAAATGTACCTAAAGGTGAGGTGCTAACTGTTGTAAACTTCTCTTTACCTTTTTCTAATAAAGACTTCAGATTTGACGTCTTCTTATAATACCTCATTGAGATCCCTGTTCCCTAAAATAACCTTTCAGTTGTCCTGAATGATCTTTTTAAGCTGTTCCCCTTCCAAACTCATGGGAATTAGAAAGGCTAGGAATTTTTTATCATTACACTTATCACTATCATTATGCTTAGTTTTGGGAATAAATCCTGAAAAAAGAATGTTGGTATCTATCTATCCTATTAGAGATTACTGCATCCACTGACTTCCTTACCTTAGTCCTAGGATACCCCCTTTGACTAAACATATCAATCAAGATGTTGACTTCATTGATAAAAACTTCATGGTTACTTATAATGTGACTCAATCTGATAGCTTGACCTCTAAAAATGTTAAATTTCATATACTCAGCATGGGAGCTAGAAAAATTAACATAGTTGTTGCTAAAAGTCTTTTTCCTGAAAATATTACTGGAAAAATTCTTAAGCTGGGGTGGTGCAGCGGTAGCATTGTCGCCTCTCAGCAAGAAGTTCTCCCGTTCAATTCTCGGCTGGTGCGCCTTCTGTGTGGAGTCTGCATGTCCTCCCCGCGGTCGAGTGGCATTCGAAAGACGTGTGAATGGGCATGCCTTCGTTGAAGGTTGGGTGTTGGGCTGGCACCTTGGCACCATGAAAATCG